>NW_027617988.1:0-89471 GCF_964187855.1 Myxine glutinosa | reverse complement strand
GTGTTGAAAAACCACTTTTCGCACTTGTGTTAGTGTTGAAAAACTACTTTTCGCACTTGTGTTAGTGTTGAAAAACTACTTTTCGCACTTGTGTTAGTGTTGAAAAACCACTTTTCGCAGTTGTGTTAGTGTTGAAAAACCACTTTTCGCACTTGTGTTAGTGTTGAAAAACCACTTTTCGCACTTGTGTTGGTGCAGGAAACCACTTTTGCACTTGTATTAGTGTGGAAAAAACACTTTTTGCACTTGTGTTAGTGTTGAAAAACCACTTTTCGCACTTGTGTTAGTGTTGAAAAACCACTTTTCCCACATGTGTTGGTGCAGGAAACCACTTTTGCACTTGTATTAGTGTGGAAAAAACACTTTTTGCACTTGTGATAGTGTTGAAAAATCCACTTTTCGCACTTGTGTTAGTGTTGAAAAACCACTTTTCGCACTTGTGTTAGTGTTGAAAAACCACTTTTCGCACTTGTGTTAGTGTTGAAAAACCACTTTTCGCACTTGTGTTGGTGCAGGAAACCACTTTTGCACTTGTATTAGTGTGGAAAAAACACTTTTTGCACTTGTATTAGTGTGGAAAAAACACTTTTTGCACTTGTGATAGTGTTGAAAAACCACTTTTCGCACTTGTGTTAGTGTTGAAAAACCACTTTTCGCACTTGTGTTGGTGCAGGAAACCACTTTTGCACTTGTATTAGTGTGGAAAAAACACTTTTTGCACTTGTATTAGTGTGGAAAAAACACTTTTTGCACTTGTGATAGTGTTGAAAAACCACTTTTCGCACTTGTGTTAGTGTTGAAAAACCACTTTTCGCACTTGTGTTGGTGCAGGAAACCACTTTTGCACTTGTATTAGTGTGGAAAAAACACTTTTTGCACTTGTGATAGTGTTGAAAAACCACATTTCGCACTTGTGTTAGTGTTGAAAAACCACTTTTCGCACTTGTGTTGGAGCAGGAAACCACTTTTGCACTTGTATTAGTGTTGAAAAAACACTTTTTGCACTTGTGATAGTGTTGAAAAACCACTTTTCGCACTTGTGTTAGTGTTGAAAAACCACTTTTCACACTTGTGTTAGTGTTGAAAAACCACTTTTCGCACTTGTGTTGGTGCAGGAAACCACTTTTGCACTTGTATTAGTGTGGAAAAACCACTTTTCGCACTTGTGTTAGTGTTGGAAAACCACTTTTCGCACTTATGTTGGTGCAGGAAACCACTTTTGCACTTGTATTAGTGTGGAAAAAACACTTTTTGCACATGTGATAGTGTTGAAAAACCACTTTTCGCACTTGTGTTAGTGTTGAAAAACCACTTTTCGCACTTGTGTTAGTGTTGAAAAACCACTTTTCGCACTTGTGTTAGTGTTGAAAAACCACTTATCGCACTTGTGTTGGTGCAGGAAACCACTTTTGCACTTGTGTTAGTGTTGAAAAACCACTTTTCGCACTTGTGTCAGTGTTGAAAAACCACTTTTCGCACTTGTGTTAGTGTTGAAAAACCACTTTTCGCACTTGTGTTGGTGCAGGAAACCACTTTTGCACTTGTATTAGTGTGGAAAAACCACTTTTCACACTTGTGTTAGTGTTGAAAAAACACTTTTCGCACTTGTGTTGGTGCAGGAAACCACTTTTGCACTTGTATTAGTGTGGAAAAAACACTTTTTGCACTTGTGATAGTGTTGAAAAACCACTTTTCGCACTTGTGTTAGTGTTGAAAAACCACTTTTCGCACTTGTGTTAGTGTTGAAAAACCACTTTTCGCACTTGTGTTAGTGTTGAAAAAACACTTTTCGCACTTGTGTTGGTGCAGGAAACCACTTTTGCACTTGTATTAGTGTGGAAAAAACACTTTTTGCACTTGTGATAGTGTTGAAAAACCACTTTTCGCACTTGTGTTAGTGTTGAAAAACCACTTTTCGCACTTGTGTTGGTGCAGGAAACCACTTTTGCACTTGTATTAGTGTGGAAAAACCACTTTTCGCACTTGTGTTAGTGTTGGAAAACCACTTTTCGCACTTATGTTGGTGCAGGAAACCACTTTTGCACTTGTATTAGTGTGGAAAAACCACTTTTCGCACTTGTGTTAGTGTTGAAAAACCACTTTTCGCACTTGTGTTGGTGCAGGAAACCACTTTTGCACTTGTATTAGTGTGGAAAAACCACTTTTCGCACTTGTGTTAGTGTTGAAAAACCACTTTTCGCACTTGTGTTAGTGTTGAAAAACCACTTTTCGCACTTGTGTTAGTGTTGAAAAACCACTTTTCCCACTTGTGTTAGTGTTGAAAAACCACTTTTCGCACTTGTGTTAGTGTTGAAAAACCACTTTTTGCACTTGTGTTAGTGTTGATAAAACACTTTTCGCACTCGTGTTAGTGGTGAAAAACCACTTTTCGCACTTGTGTTAGTGTTGAAAAAACACTTTTCGCACTTGTGTTAGTGTTGAAAAACCACTTTTTGCACTTGTGTTAGTGTTGAAAAAACACTTTTCGCACTTGTGTTGGTGCAGGAAACCACTTTTGCACTTGTATTAGTGTGGAAAAAACACTTTTTGCACTTGTGATAGTGTTGAAAAACCACTTTTCGCACTTGTGTTAGTGTTGAAAAACCACTTTTCGCACTTGTGTTGGTGCAGGAAACCACTTTTGCACTTGTATTAGTGTGGAAAAAACACTTTTTGCACTTGTGATAGTGTTGAAAAATCACATTTCGCACTTGTGTTAGTGTTGAAAAACCACTTTTCGCACTTGTGTTGGTGCAGGAAACCACTTTTGCACTTGTATTAGTGTGGAAAAACCACTTTTCGCACTTGTGTTAGTGTTGGAAAACCACTTTTCGCACTTATGTTGGTGCAGGAAACCACTTTTGCACTTGTATTAGTGTGGAAAAAACACTTTTTGCACTTGTGGTAGTGTTGAAAAACCACTTTTCGCACTTGTGTTAGTGTTGAAAAACCACTTTTCGCACTTGTGTTAGTGTTGAAAAACCACTTTTCGCACTTGTGTTGGTGCAGGAAACCACTTTTGCACTTGTATTAGTGTGGAAAAACCACTTTTCACACTTGTGTTAGTGTTGAAAAACCACTTTTCGCACTTGTGTTAGTGTTGAAAAACCACTTTTCCCACTTGTGTTGGTGCAGGAAACCACTTTTGCACTTGTATTAGTGTGGAAAAAACAATTTTTGCACTTATGATAGTGTTGAAAAACCACTTTTCGCACTTGTGTTAGTGCTGAAAAACCACTTTTCGCACTTGTGTTGGTGCAGGAAACCACTTTAGCACTTGTATTAGTGTGGAAAAACCACTTTTCGCACTTGTGTTAGTGTTGAAAAACCACTTTTTGCACTTGTGTTGGTGCAGGAAACCACTGCTGCACTTGTATTAGTGTGGAAAAAACACTTTTTGCACTTGTGATAGTGTTGAAAAACCACTTTTCGCACTTGTGTTAGTGTTGAAAAACTACTTTTCGCACTTGTGTTAGTGTTGAAAAACTACTTTTCGCACTTGTGTTAGTGTTGAAAAACCACTTTTCGCAGTTGTGTTAGTGTTGAAAAACCACTTTTCGCACTTGTGTTAGTGTTGAAAAACCACTTTTCGCACTTGTGTTGGTGCAGGAAACCACTTTTGCACTTGTATTAGTGTGGAAAAAACACTTTTTGCACTTGTGTTAGTGTTGAAAAACCACTTTTCGCACTTGTGTTAGTGTTGAAAAACCACTTTTCCCACATGTGTTGGTGCAGGAAACCACTTTTGCACTTGTATTAGTGTGGAAAAAACACTTTTTGCACTTGTGATAGTGTTGAAAAATCCACTTTTCGCACTTGTGTTAGTGTTGAAAAACCACTTTTCGCACTTGTGTTAGTGTTGAAAAACCACTTTTCGCACTTGTGTTAGTGTTGAAAAACCACTTTTCGCACTTGTGTTGGTGCAGGAAACCACTTTTGCACTTGTATTAGTGTGGAAAAAACACTTTTTGCACTTGTGATAGTGTTGAAAAACCACTTTTCGCACTTGTGTTAGTGTTGAAAAACCACTTTTCGCACTTGTGTTGGTGCAGGAAACCACTTTTGCACTTGTATTAGTGTGGAAAAAACACTTTTTGCACTTGTGATAGTGTTGAAAAACCACATTTCGCACTTGTGTTAGTGTTGAAAAACCACTTTTCGCACTTGTGTTGGAGCAGGAAACCACTTTTGCACTTGTATTAGTGTTGAAAAAACACTTTTTGCACTTGTGATAGTGTTGAAAAACCACTTTTCGCACTTGTGTTAGTGTTGAAAAACCACTTTTCACACTTGTGTTAGTGTTGAAAAACCACTTTTCGCACTTGTGTTGGTGCAGGAAACCACTTTTGCACTTGTATTAGTGTGGAAAAACCACTTTTCGCACTTGTGTTAGTGTTGGAAAACCACTTTTCGCACTTATGTTGGTGCAGGAAACCACTTTTGCACTTGTATTAGTGTGGAAAAAACACTTTTTGCACATGTGATAGTGTTGAAAAACCACTTTTCGCACTTGTGTTAGTGTTGAAAAACCACTTTTCGCACTTGTGTTAGTGTTGAAAAACCACTTTTCGCACTTGTGTTAGTGTTGAAAAACCACTTATCGCACTTGTGTTGGTGCAGGAAACCACTTTTGCACTTGTGTTAGTGTTGAAAAACCACTTTTCGCACTTGTGTTAGTGTTGAAAAACCACTTTTCACACTTGTGTTAGTGTTGAAAAACCACTTTTCCCACTTGTGTTGGTGCAGGAAACCACTTTTGCACTTGTATTAGTGTGGAAAAAACAATTTTTGCACTTGTGATAGTGTTGAAAAACCACTTTTCGCCATTGTGTTAGTGTTGAAAAACCACTTTTCGCACTTGTGTTGGTGCAGGAAACCACTTTAGCACTTGTATTAGTGTGGAAAAACCACTTTTCACACTTGTGTTAGTGTTGAAAAACCACTTTTTGCACTTGTGTTGGTGCAGGAAACCACTGTTGCACTTGTATTAGTGTGGAAAAAACACTTTTTGCACTTATGATAGTGTTGAAAAACCACTTTTCGCACTTGTGTTAGTGTTGAAAAACTACTTTTCGCACTTGTGTTAGTGTTGAAAAACTACTTTTCGCACTTGTGTTAGTGTTGAAAAACCACTTTTCGCAGTTGTGTTAGTGTTGAAAAACCACTTTTCGCACTTGTGTTAGTGTTGAAAAACCACTTTTCGCACTTGTGTTAGTGTTGAAAAACCACTTTTCGCACTTGTGTTAGTGTTGAAAAACCACTTTTCGCACTTGTGTTAGTGTTGAAAAACCACTTTTCACACTTGTGTTAGTGTTGAAAAACCACTTTTCGCACGTGTGTTGGTGCAGGAAACCACTTTTGCACTTGTATTAGTGTGGAAAAACCACTTTTCGCACTTGTGTTAGTGTTGGAAAACCACTTTTCGCACTTATGTTGGTGCAGGAAACCACTTTTGCACTTGTATTAGTGTGGAAAAAACACTTTTTGCACTTGTGATAGTGTTGAAAAACCACTTTTCGCACTTATGTTAGTGTTGAAAAACCACTTTTCGCACTTGTGTTAGTGTTGAAAAACCACTTTTTGCACTTGTGTTGGTGCAGGAAACCACTTTTGCACTTGTATTAGTGTGGAAAAAACACTTTTTGCACTTGTGATAGTGTTGAAAAATCACATTTCGCACTTGTGTTAGTGTTGAAAAACCACTTTTCGCACTTGTGTTGGTGCAGGAAACCACTTTTGCACTTGTATTAGTGTGGAAAAACCACTTTTCGCACTTGTGTTAGTGTTGGAAAACCACTTTTCGCACTTATGTTGGTGCAGGAAACCACTTTTGCACTTGTATTAGTGTGGAAAAAACACTTTTTGCACTTGTGATAGTGTTGAAAAACCACTTTTTGCACTTGTGTTAGTGTTGAAAAACCACTTTTCGCACTTGTGTTAGTGTTGAAAAACCACTTTTCGCACTTGTGTTGGTGCAGGAAACCACTTTTGCACTTGTATTAGTGTGGAAAAACCACTTTTCACACTTGTGTTAGTGTTGAAAAACCACTTTTCGCACTTGTGTTGGTGCAGGAAACCACTTTTGCACTTGTATTAGTGTGGAAAAAACACTTTTTGCACTTGTGATAGTGTTGAAAAACCACTTTTCGCACTTGTGTTAGTGTTGAAAAACCACTTTTCGCACTTGTGTTAGTGTTGAAAAACCACTTTTCCCACTTGTGTTGGTGCAGGAAACCACTTTTGCACTTGTATTAGTGTGGAAAAACACTTTTTGCACTTGTGATAGTGTTGAAAAACCACTTTTCGCACTTGTGTCAGTGTTGAAAAACCACTTTTCGCACTTGTGTTAGTGTTGAAAAACCACTTTTCGCACTTGTGTTGGTGCAGGAAACCACTTTTGCACTTGTATTAGTGTGGAAAAACCACTTTTCACACTTGTGTTAGTGTTGAAAAAACACTTTTCGCACTTGTGTTGGTGCAGGAAACCACTTTTGCACTTGTATTAGTGTGGAAAAAACACTTTTTGCACTTGTGATAGTGTTGAAAAACCACTTTTCGCACTTGTGTTAGTGTTGAAAAACCACTTTTCGCACTTGTGTTAGTGTTGAAAAACCACTTTTCGCACTTGTGTTAGTGTTGAAAAAACACTTTTCGCACTTGTGTTGGTGCAGGAAACCACTTTTGCACTTGTATTAGTGTGGAAAAAACACTTTTTGCACTTGTGATAGTGTTGAAAAACCACTTTTCGCACTTGTGTTAGTGTTGAAAAACCACTTTTCGCACTTGTGTTGGTGCAGGAAACCACTTTTGCACTTGTATTAGTGTGGAAAAAACACTTTTTGCACTTGTGATAGTGTTGAAAAATCACATTTCGCACTTGTGTTAGTGTTGAAAAACCACTTTTCGCACTTGTGTTGGTGCAGGAAACCACTTTTGCACTTGTATTAGTGTGGAAAAACCACTTTTCGCACTTGTGTTAGTGTTGGAAAACCACTTTTCGCACTTATGTTGGTGCAGGAAACCACTTTTGCACTTGTATTAGTGTGGAAAAAACACTTTTTGCACTTGTGATAGTGTTGAAAAACCACTTTTCGCACTTGTGTTAGTGTTGAAAAACCACTTTTCGCACTTGTGTTAGTGTTGAAAAAACACTTTTCGCACTTGTGTTGGTGCAGGAAACCACTTTTGCACTTGTATTAGTGTGGAAAAACACTTTTTGCACTTGTGATAGTGTTGAAAAACCACTTTTCGCACTTGTGTTAGTGTTGAAAAACCACTTTTCGCACTTGTGTTGGTGCAGGAAACCACTTTTGCACTTGTATTAGTGTGGAAAAACCACTTTTCGCACTTGTGTTAGTGTTGAAAAACCACTTTTCGCACTTCTGTTAGTGTTGAAAAACCACTTTTCGCACTTGTGTTAGTGTTGAAAAACCACTTTTCCCACTTGTGTTAGTGTTGAAAAACCACTTTTCGCACTTGTGTTAGTGTTGAAAAACCACTTTTCGCACTTGTGTTAGTGTTGAAAAACCACTTTTTGCACTTGTGTTAGTGTTGAAAAACCACTTTTTGCACTTGTGTTAGTGTTGAAAAACCACTTTTCGCACTTGTGTTAGTGTTGAAAAACCACTTTTCGCACTTGTGTTAGTGTTGAAAAACCACTTTTCGCACTTGTGTTAGTGTTGAAAAACCACTTTTCGCACTTGTGTTGGTGCAGGAACCACTTTTGCACTTGTATTAGTGTGGAAAAAACACTTTTTGCACTTGTGATAGTGTTGAAAAACCACTTTTCGCACTTGTGTTAGTGTTGAAAAACCACTTTTCGCACTTGTGTTAGTGTTGAAAAACCACTTTTCGCACTTGTGTTAGTGTTGAAAAACCACTTTTCGCACTTGTGTTAGTGTTGAAAAACCACTTTTCGCTCTTGTGTTGGTGCAGGAAACCACTTTTGCACTTGTATTAGTGTGGAAAAACCACTTTTCACACTTGTGTTAGTGTTGAAAAACCTCTTTTTGCACTTGTGTTAGTGTTGAAAAACCACTTTTCCCACTTGTGTTGGTGCAGGAAACCACTTTTGCACTTGTATTAGTGTGGAAAAAACACTTTTTGCACTTGTGATAATGTTGAAAAACCACTTTTCGCACTTGTGTTAGTGTTGAAAAACCACTTTTCGCACTTGTGTTGGTGCAGGAAACCACTTTAGCACTTGTATTAGTGTGGAAAACCACTTTTCGCACTTTTGTTAGTGTTGAAAAACCACTTTTTGCACTTGTGTTGGTGCAGGAAACCACTGTTGCACTTGTATTAGTGTGGAAAAAACACCTTTTGCACTTGTGATAGTGTTGAAAAACCACTTTTCGCACTTGTGTTAGTGTTGAAAAACTACTTTTTGCACTTGTGTTAGTGTTGAAAAACTACTTTTCGCACTTGTGTTAGTGTTGAAAAACCACTTTTCGCAGTTGTGTTAGTGTTGAAAAACCACATTTCGCACTTGTGTTAGTGTTGAAAAACCACTTTTCGCACTTGTGTTGGTGCAGGAAACCACTTTTGCACTTGTATTAGTGTGGAAAAAACACTTTTTGCACTTGTGATAGTGTTGAAAAACCACTTTTCGCACTTGTGTTAGTGTTGAAAAACCACTTTCCGCACTTGTGTTAGTGTTGAAAAACCACTTTTCCCACTTGTGTTGGTGCAGGAAACCACTTTTGCACTTGTATTAGTGTGGAAAAACACTTTTTGCACTTGTGATAGTGTTGAAAAACCACTTTTCGCACTTGTGTCAGTGTTGAAAAACCACTTTTCGCACTTGTGTTAGTGTTGAAAAACCACTTTTCGCACTTGTGTTGGTGCAGGAAACCACTTTTGCACTTGTATTAGTGTGGAAAAACCACTTTTCGCACTTGTGTTAGTGTTGAAAAACCACTTTTCGCACTTGTGTTAGTGTTGAAAAACCACTTTTCGCACTTGTGTTAGTGTTGAAAAACCACTTTTCCCACTTGTGTTAGTGTTGAAAAACCACTTTTCGCACTTGTGTTAGTGTTGAAAAACCACTTTTTGCACTTGTGTTAGTGTTGATAAAACACTTTTCGCACTCGTGTTAGTGGTGAAAAACCACTTTTCGCACTTGTGTTAGTGTTGAAAAAACACTTTTCGCACTTGTGTTAGTGTTGAAAAACCACTTTTTGCACTTGTGTTAGTGTTGAAAAACCACTTTTCGCACTTGTGTTGGTGCAGGAAACCACTTTTGCACTTGTATTAGTGTGGAAAAACCACTTTTCGCACTTGTGTTAGTGTTGAAAAACCACTTTTCGCACTTGTGTTAGTGTTGAAAAACCACTTTTCGCACTTGTGTTAGTGTTGAAAAACCACTTTTCCCACTTGTGTTAGTGTTGAAAAACCACTTTTCGCACTTGTGTTAGTGTTGAAAAACCACTTTTTGCACTTGTGTTAGTGTTGATAAAACACTTTTCGCACTCGTGTTAGTGGTGAAAAACCACTTTTCGCACTTGTGTTAGTGTTGAAAAAACACTTTTCGCACTTGTGTTAGTGTTGAAAAACCACTTTTTGCACTTGTGTTAGTGTTGAAAAAACACTTTTCGCACTTGTGTTGGTGCAGGAAACCACTTTTGCACTTGTATTAGTGTGGAAAAAACACTTTTTGCACTTGTGATAGTGTTGAAAAACCACTTTTCGCACTTGTGTTAGTGTTGAAAAACCACTTTTCGCACTTGTGTTGGTGCAGGAAACCACTTTTGCACTTGTATTAGTGTGGAAAAAACACTTTTTGCACTTGTGATAGTGTTGAAAAATCACATTTCGCACTTGTGTTAGTGTTGAAAAACCACTTTTCGCACTTGTGTTGGTGCAGGAAACCACTTTTGCACTTGTATTAGTGTGGAAAAACCACTTTTCGCACTTGTGTTAGTGTTGGAAAACCACTTTTCGCACTTATGTTGGTGCAGGAAACCACTTTTGCACTTGTATTAGTGTGGAAAAAACACTTTTTGCACTTGTGGTAGTGTTGAAAAACCACTTTTCGCACTTGTGTTAGTGTTGAAAAACCACTTTTCGCACTTGTGTTAGTGTTGAAAAACCACTTTTCGCACTTGTGTTGGTGCAGGAAACCACTTTTGCACTTGTATTAGTGTGGAAAAACCACTTTTCACACTTGTGTTAGTGTTGAAAAACCACTTTTCGCACTTGTGTTAGTGTTGAAAAACCACTTTTCCCACTTGTGTTGGTGCAGGAAACCACTTTTGCACTTGTATTAGTGTGGAAAAAACAATTTTTGCACTTATGATAGTGTTGAAAAACCACTTTTCGCACTTGTGTTAGTGCTGAAAAACCACTTTTCGCACTTGTGTTGGTGCAGGAAACCACTTTAGCACTTGTATTAGTGTGGAAAAACCACTTTTCGCACTTGTGTTAGTGTTGAAAAACCACTTTTTGCACTTGTGTTGGTGCAGGAAACCACTGCTGCACTTGTATTAGTGTGGAAAAAACACTTTTTGCACTTGTGATAGTGTTGAAAAACCACTTTTCGCACTTGTGTTAGTGTTGAAAAACTACTTTTCGCACTTGTGTTAGTGTTGAAAAACTACTTTTCGCACTTGTGTTAGTGTTGAAAAACCACTTTTCGCAGTTGTGTTAGTGTTGAAAAACCACTTTTCGCACTTGTGTTAGTGTTGAAAAACCACTTTTCGCACTTGTGTTGGTGCAGGAAACCACTTTTGCACTTGTATTAGTGTGGAAAAAACACTTTTTGCACTTGTGTTAGTGTTGAAAAACCACTTTTCGCACTTGTGTTAGTGTTGAAAAACCACTTTTCCCACATGTGTTGGTGCAGGAAACCACTTTTGCACTTGTATTAGTGTGGAAAAAACACTTTTTGCACTTGTGATAGTGTTGAAAAATCCACTTTTCGCACTTGTGTTAGTGTTGAAAAACCACTTTTCGCACTTGTGTTAGTGTTGAAAAACCACTTTTCGCACTTGTGTTAGTGTTGAAAAACCACTTTTCGCACTTGTGTTGGTGCAGGAAACCACTTTTGCACTTGTATTAGTGTGGAAAAAACACTTTTTGCACTTGTATTAGTGTGGAAAAAACACTTTTTGCACTTGTGATAGTGTTGAAAAACCACTTTTCGCACTTGTGTTAGTGTTGAAAAACCACTTTTCGCACTTGTGTTGGTGCAGGAAACCACTTTTGCACTTGTATTAGTGTGGAAAAAACACTTTTTGCACTTGTATTAGTGTGGAAAAAACACTTTTTGCACTTGTGATAGTGTTGAAAAACCACTTTTCGCACTTGTGTTAGTGTTGAAAAACCACTTTTCGCACTTGTGTTGGTGCAGGAAACCACTTTTGCACTTGTATTAGTGTGGAAAAAACACTTTTTGCACTTGTGATAGTGTTGAAAAACCACATTTCGCACTTGTGTTAGTGTTGAAAAACCACTTTTCGCACTTGTGTTGGAGCAGGAAACCACTTTTGCACTTGTATTAGTGTTGAAAAAACACTTTTTGCACTTGTGATAGTGTTGAAAAACCACTTTTCGCACTTGTGTTAGTGTTGAAAAACCACTTTTCACACTTGTGTTAGTGTTGAAAAACCACTTTTCGCACTTGTGTTGGTGCAGGAAACCACTTTTGCACTTGTATTAGTGTGGAAAAACCACTTTTCGCACTTGTGTTAGTGTTGGAAAACCACTTTTCGCACTTATGTTGGTGCAGGAAACCACTTTTGCACTTGTATTAGTGTGGAAAAAACACTTTTTGCACATGTGATAGTGTTGAAAAACCACTTTTCGCACTTGTGTTAGTGTTGAAAAACCACTTTTCGCACTTGTGTTAGTGTTGAAAAACCACTTTTCGCACTTGTGTTAGTGTTGAAAAACCACTTATCGCACTTGTGTTGGTGCAGGAAACCACTTTTGCACTTGTGTTAGTGTTGAAAAACCACTTTTCGCACTTGTGTCAGTGTTGAAAAACCACTTTTCGCACTTGTGTTAGTGTTGAAAAACCACTTTTCGCACTTGTGTTGGTGCAGGAAACCACTTTTGCACTTGTATTAGTGTGGAAAAACCACTTTTCACACTTGTGTTAGTGTTGAAAAAACACTTTTCGCACTTGTGTTGGTGCAGGAAACCACTTTTGCACTTGTATTAGTGTGGAAAAAACACTTTTTGCACTTGTGATAGTGTTGAAAAACCACTTTTCGCACTTGTGTTAGTGTTGAAAAACCACTTTTCGCACTTGTGTTAGTGTTGAAAAACCACTTTTCGCACTTGTGTTAGTGTTGAAAAAACACTTTTCGCACTTGTGTTGGTGCAGGAAACCACTTTTGCACTTGTATTAGTGTGGAAAAAACACTTTTTGCACTTGTGATAGTGTTGAAAAACCACTTTTCGCACTTGTGTTAGTGTTGAAAAACCACTTTTCGCACTTGTGTTGGTGCAGGAAACCACTTTTGCACTTGTATTAGTGTGGAAAAACCACTTTTCGCACTTGTGTTAGTGTTGGAAAACCACTTTTCGCACTTATGTTGGTGCAGGAAACCACTTTTGCACTTGTATTAGTGTGGAAAAACCACTTTTCGCACTTGTGTTAGTGTTGAAAAACCACTTTTCGCACTTGTGTTGGTGCAGGAAACCACTTTTGCACTTGTATTAGTGTGGAAAAACCACTTTTCGCACTTGTGTTAGTGTTGAAAAACCACTTTTCGCACTTGTGTTAGTGTTGAAAAACCACTTTTCGCACTTGTGTTAGTGTTGAAAAACCACTTTTCCCACTTGTGTTAGTGTTGAAAAACCACTTTTCGCACTTGTGTTAGTGTTGAAAAACCACTTTTTGCACTTGTGTTAGTGTTGATAAAACACTTTTCGCACTCGTGTTAGTGGTGAAAAACCACTTTTCGCACTTGTGTTAGTGTTGAAAAAACACTTTTCGCACTTGTGTTAGTGTTGAAAAACCACTTTTTGCACTTGTGTTAGTGTTGAAAAAACACTTTTCGCACTTGTGTTGGTGCAGGAAACCACTTTTGCACTTGTATTAGTGTGGAAAAAACACTTTTTGCACTTGTGATAGTGTTGAAAAACCACTTTTCGCACTTGTGTTAGTGTTGAAAAACCACTTTTCGCACTTGTGTTGGTGCAGGAAACCACTTTTGCACTTGTATTAGTGTGGAAAAAACACTTTTTGCACTTGTGATAGTGTTGAAAAATCACATTTCGCACTTGTGTTAGTGTTGAAAAACCACTTTTCGCACTTGTGTTGGTGCAGGAAACCACTTTTGCACTTGTATTAGTGTGGAAAAACCACTTTTCGCACTTGTGTTAGTGTTGGAAAACCACTTTTCGCACTTATGTTGGTGCAGGAAACCACTTTTGCACTTGTATTAGTGTGGAAAAAACACTTTTTGCACTTGTGGTAGTGTTGAAAAACCACTTTTCGCACTTGTGTTAGTGTTGAAAAACCACTTTTCGCACTTGTGTTAGTGTTGAAAAACCACTTTTCGCACTTGTGTTGGTGCAGGAAACCACTTTTGCACTTGTATTAGTGTGGAAAAACCACTTTTCACACTTGTGTTAGTGTTGAAAAACCACTTTTCGCACTTGTGTTAGTGTTGAAAAACCACTTTTCCCACTTGTGTTGGTGCAGGAAACCACTTTTGCACTTGTATTAGTGTGGAAAAAACAATTTTTGCACTTATGATAGTGTTGAAAAACCACTTTTCGCACTTGTGTTAGTGCTGAAAAACCACTTTTCGCACTTGTGTTGGTGCAGGAAACCACTTTAGCACTTGTATTAGTGTGGAAAAACCACTTTTCGCACTTGTGTTAGTGTTGAAAAACCACTTTTTGCACTTGTGTTGGTGCAGGAAACCACTGCTGCACTTGTATTAGTGTGGAAAAAACACTTTTTGCACTTGTGATAGTGTTGAAAAACCACTTTTCGCACTTGTGTTAGTGTTGAAAAACTACTTTTCGCACTTGTGTTAGTGTTGAAAAACTACTTTTCGCACTTGTGTTAGTGTTGAAAAACCACTTTTCGCAGTTGTGTTAGTGTTGAAAAACCACTTTTCGCACTTGTGTTAGTGTTGAAAAACCACTTTTCGCACTTGTGTTGGTGCAGGAAACCACTTTTGCACTTGTATTAGTGTGGAAAAAACACTTTTTGCACTTGTGTTAGTGTTGAAAAACCACTTTTCGCACTTGTGTTAGTGTTGAAAAACCACTTTTCCCACATGTGTTGGTGCAGGAAACCACTTTTGCACTTGTATTAGTGTGGAAAAAACACTTTTTGCACTTGTGATAGTGTTGAAAAATCCACTTTTCGCACTTGTGTTAGTGTTGAAAAACCACTTTTCGCACTTGTGTTAGTGTTGAAAAACCACTTTTCGCACTTGTGTTAGTGTTGAAAAACCACTTTTCGCACTTGTGTTGGTGCAGGAAACCACTTTTGCACTTGTATTAGTGTGGAAAAAACACTTTTTGCACTTGTGATAGTGTTGAAAAACCACTTTTCGCACTTGTGTTAGTGTTGAAAAACCACTTTTCGCACTTGTGTTGGTGCAGGAAACCACTTTTGCACTTGTATTAGTGTGGAAAAAACACTTTTTGCACTTGTGATAGTGTTGAAAAACCACATTTCGCACTTGTGTTAGTGTTGAAAAACCACTTTTCGCACTTGTGTTGGAGCAGGAAACCACTTTTGCACTTGTATTAGTGTTGAAAAAACACTTTTTGCACTTGTGATAGTGTTGAAAAACCACTTTTCGCACTTGTGTTAGTGTTGAAAAACCACTTTTCACACTTGTGTTAGTGTTGAAAAACCACTTTTCGCACTTGTGTTGGTGCAGGAAACCACTTTTGCACTTGTATTAGTGTGGAAAAACCACTTTTCGCACTTGTGTTAGTGTTGGAAAACCACTTTTCGCACTTATGTTGGTGCAGGAAACCACTTTTGCACTTGTATTAGTGTGGAAAAAACACTTTTTGCACATGTGATAGTGTTGAAAAACCACTTTTCGCACTTGTGTTAGTGTTGAAAAACCACTTTTCGCACTTGTGTTAGTGTTGAAAAACCACTTTTCGCACTTGTGTTAGTGTTGAAAAACCACTTATCGCACTTGTGTTGGTGCAGGAAACCACTTTTGCACTTGTGTTAGTGTTGAAAAACCACTTTTCGCACTTGTGTTAGTGTTGAAAAACCACTTTTCACACTTGTGTTAGTGTTGAAAAACCACTTTTCCCACTTGTGTTGGTGCAGGAAACCACTTTTGCACTTGTATTAGTGTGGAAAAAACAATTTTTGCACTTGTGATAGTGTTGAAAAACCACTTTTCGCCATTGTGTTAGTGTTGAAAAACCACTTTTCGCACTTGTGTTGGTGCAGGAAACCACTTTAGCACTTGTATTAGTGTGGAAAAACCACTTTTCACACTTGTGTTAGTGTTGAAAAACCACTTTTTGCACTTGTGTTGGTGCAGGAAACCACTGTTGCACTTGTATTAGTGTGGAAAAAACACTTTTTGCACTTATGATAGTGTTGAAAAACCACTTTTCGCACTTGTGTTAGTGTTGAAAAACTACTTTTCGCACTTGTGTTAGTGTTGAAAAACTACTTTTCGCACTTGTGTTAGTGTTGAAAAACCACTTTTCGCAGTTGTGTTAGTGTTGAAAAACCACTTTTCGCACTTGTGTTAGTGTTGAAAAACCACTTTTCGCACTTGTGTTAGTGTTGAAAAACCACTTTTCGCACTTGTGTTAGTGTTGAAAAACCACTTTTCGCACTTGTGTTAGTGTTGAAAAACCACTTTTCACACTTGTGTTAGTGTTGAAAAACCACTTTTCGCACGTGTGTTGGTGCAGGAAACCACTTTTGCACTTGTATTAGTGTGGAAAAACCACTTTTCGCACTTGTGTTAGTGTTGGAAAACCACTTTTCGCACTTATGTTGGTGCAGGAAACCACTTTTGCACTTGTATTAGTGTGGAAAAAACACTTTTTGCACTTGTGATAGTGTTGAAAAACCACTTTTCGCACTTATGTTAGTGTTGAAAAACCACTTTTCGCACTTGTGTTAGTGTTGAAAAACCACTTTTTGCACTTGTGTTGGTGCAGGAAACCACTTTTGCACTTGTATTAGTGTGGAAAAAACACTTTTTGCACTTGTGATAGTGTTGAAAAATCACATTTCGCACTTGTGTTAGTGTTGAAAAACCACTTTTCGCACTTGTGTTGGTGCAGGAAACCACTTTTGCACTTGTATTAGTGTGGAAAAACCACTTTTCGCACTTGTGTTAGTGTTGGAAAACCACTTTTCGCACTTATGTTGGTGCAGGAAACCACTTTTGCACTTGTATTAGTGTGGAAAAAACACTTTTTGCACTTGTGATAGTGTTGAAAAACCACTTTTTGCACTTGTGTTAGTGTTGAAAAACCACTTTTCGCACTTGTGTTAGTGTTGAAAAACCACTTTTCGCACTTGTGTTGGTGCAGGAAACCACTTTTGCACTTGTATTAGTGTGGAAAAACCACTTTTCACACTTGTGTTAGTGTTGAAAAACCACTTTTCGCACTTGTGTTGGTGCAGGAAACCACTTTTGCACTTGTATTAGTGTGGAAAAAACACTTTTTGCACTTGTGATAGTGTTGAAAAACCACTTTTCGCACTTGTGTTAGTGTTGAAAAACCACTTTTCGCACTTGTGTTAGTGTTGAAAAACCACTTTTCCCACTTGTGTTGGTGCAGGAAACCACTTTTGCACTTGTATTAGTGTGGAAAAACACTTTTTGCACTTGTGATAGTGTTGAAAAACCACTTTTCGCACTTGTGTCAGTGTTGAAAAACCACTTTTCGCACTTGTGTTAGTGTTGAAAAACCACTTTTCGCACTTGTGTTGGTGCAGGAAACCACTTTTGCACTTGGATTAGTGTGGAAAAACCACTTTTCACACTTGTGTTAGTGTTGAAAAAACACTTTTCGCACTTGTGTTGGTGCAGGAAACCACTTTTGCACTTGTATTAGTGTGGAAAAAACACTTTTTGCACTTGTGATAGTGTTGAAAAACCACTTTTCGCACTTGTGTTAGTGTTGAAAAACCACTTTTCGCACTTGTGTTAGTGTTGAAAAACCACTTTTCGCACTTGTGTTAGTGTTGAAAAAACACTTTTCGCACTTGTGTTGGTGCAGGAAACCACTTTTGCACTTGTATTAGTGTGGAAAAAACACTTTTTGCACTTGTGATAGTGTTGAAAAACCACTTTTCGCACTTGTGTTAGTGTTGAAAAACCACTTTTCGCACTTGTGTTGGTGCAGGAAACCACTTTTGCACTTGTATTAGTGTGGAAAAAACACTTTTTGCACTTGTGATAGTGTTGAAAAATCACATTTCGCACTTGTGTTAGTGTTGAAAAACCACTTTTCGCACTTGTGTTGGTGCAGGAAACCACTTTTGCACTTGTATTAGTGTGGAAAAACCACTTTTCGCACTTGTGTTAGTGTTGGAAAACCACTTTTCGCACTTATGTTGGTGCAGGAAACCACTTTTGCACTTGTATTAGTGTGGAAAAAACACTTTTTGCACTTGTGATAGTGTTGAAAAACCACTTTTCGCACTTGTGTTAGTGTTGAAAAACCACTTTTCGCACTTGTGTTAGTGTTGAAAAAACACTTTTCGCACTTGTGTTGGTGCAGGAAACCACTTTTGCACTTGTATTAGTGTGGAAAAACACTTTTTGCACTTGTGATAGTGTTGAAAAACCACTTTTCGCACTTGTGTTAGTGTTGAAAAACCACTTTTCGCACTTGTGTTGGTGCAGGAAACCACTTTTGCACTTGTATTAGTGTGGAAAAACCACTTTTCGCACTTGTGTTAGTGTTGAAAAACCACTTTTCGCACTTCTGTTAGTGTTGAAAAACCACTTTTCGCACTTGTGTTAGTGTTGAAAAACCACTTTTCCCACTTGTGTTAGTGTTGAAAAACCACTTTTCGCACTTGTGTTAGTGTTGAAAAACCACTTTTCGCACTTGTGTTAGTGTTGAAAAACCACTTTTTGCACTTGTGTTAGTGTTGAAAAACCACTTTTTGCACTTGTGTTAGTGTTGAAAAACCACTTTTCGCACTTGTGTTAGTGTTGAAAAACCACTTTTCGCACTTGTGTTAGTGTTGAAAAACCACTTTTCGCACTTGTGTTAGTGTTGAAAAACCACTTTTCGCACTTGTGTTGGTGCAGGAACCACTTTTGCACTTGTATTAGTGTGGAAAAAACACTTTTTGCACTTGTGATAGTGTTGAAAAACCACTTTTCGCACTTGTGTTAGTGTTGAAAAACCACTTTTCGCACTTGTGTTAGTGTTGAAAAAACACTTTTTGCACTTGTGATAGTGTTGAAAAACCACTTTTCGCACTTGTGTTAGTGTTGAAAAACCACTTTTCACACTTGTGTTAGTGTTGAAAAACCACTTTTCGCACTTGTGTTGGTGCAGGAAACCACTTTTGCACTTGTATTAGTGTGGAAAAACCACTTTTCGCACTTGTGTTAGTGTTGGAAAACCACTTTTCGCACTTATGTTGGTGCAGGAAACCACTTTTGCACTTGTATTAGTGTGGAAAAAACACTTTTTGCACATGTGATAGTGTTGAAAAACCACTTTTCGCACTTGTGTTAGTGTTGAAAAACCACTTTTCGCACTTGTGTTAGTGTTGAAAAACCACTTTTCGCACTTGTGTTAGTGTTGAAAAACCACTTATCGCACTTGTGTTGGTGCAGGAAACCACTTTTGCACTTGTGTTAGTGTTGAAAAACCACTTTTCGCACTTGTGTTAGTGTTGAAAAACCACTTTTCACACTTGTGTTAGTGTTGAAAAACCACTTTTCCCACTTGTGTTGGTGCAGGAAACCACTTTTGCACTTGTATTAGTGTGGAAAAAACAATTTTTGCACTTGTGATAGTGTTGAAAAACCACTTTTCGCCATTGTGTTAGTGTTGAAAAACCACTTTTCGCACTTGTGTTGGTGCAGGAAACCACTTTAGCACTTGTATTAGTGTGGAAAAACCACTTTTCACACTTGTGTTAGTGTTGAAAAACCACTTTTTGCACTTGTGTTGGTGCAGGAAACCACTGTTGCACTTGTATTAGTGTGGAAAAAACACTTTTTGCACTTATGATAGTGTTGAAAAACCACTTTTCGCACTTGTGTTAGTGTTGAAAAACTACTTTTCGCACTTGTGTTAGTGTTGAAAAACTACTTTTCGCACTTGTGTTAGTGTTGAAAAACCACTTTTCGCAGTTGTGTTAGTGTTGAAAAACCACTTTTCGCACTTGTGTTAGTGTTGAAAAACCACTTTTCGCACTTGTGTTAGTGTTGAAAAACCACTTTTCGCACTTGTGTTAGTGTTGAAAAACCACTTTTCGCACTTGTGTTAGTGTTGAAAAACCACTTTTCACACTTGTGTTAGTGTTGAAAAACCACTTTTCGCACGTGTGTTGGTGCAGGAAACCACTTTTGCACTTGTATTAGTGTGGAAAAACCACTTTTCGCACTTGTGTTAGTGTTGGAAAACCACTTTTCGCACTTATGTTGGTGCAGGAAACCACTTTTGCACTTGTATTAGTGTGGAAAAAACACTTTTTGCACTTGTGATAGTGTTGAAAAACCACTTTTCGCACTTATGTTAGTGTTGAAAAACCACTTTTCGCACTTGTGTTAGTGTTGAAAAACCACTTTTTGCACTTGTGTTGGTGCAGGAAACCACTTTTGCACTTGTATTAGTGTGGAAAAAACACTTTTTGCACTTGTGATAGTGTTGAAAAATCACATTTCGCACTTGTGTTAGTGTTGAAAAACCACTTTTCGCACTTGTGTTGGTGCAGGAAACCACTTTTGCACTTGTATTAGTGTGGAAAAACCACTTTTCGCACTTGTGTTAGTGTTGGAAAACCACTTTTCGCACTTATGTTGGTGCAGGAAACCACTTTTGCACTTGTATTAGTGTGGAAAAAACACTTTTTGCACTTGTGATAGTGTTGAAAAACCACTTTTTGCACTTGTGTTAGTGTTGAAAAACCACTTTTCGCACTTGTGTTAGTGTTGAAAAACCACTTTTCGCACTTGTGTTGGTGCAGGAAACCACTTTTGCACTTGTATTAGTGTGGAAAAACCACTTTTCACACTTGTGTTAGTGTTGAAAAACCACTTTTCGCACTTGTGTTGGTGCAGGAAACCACTTTTGCACTTGTATTAGTGTGGAAAAAACACTTTTTGCACTTGTGATAGTGTTGAAAAACCACTTTTCGCACTTGTGTTAGTGTTGAAAAACCACTTTTCGCACTTGTGTTAGTGTTGAAAAACCACTTTTCCCACTTGTGTTGGTGCAGGAAACCACTTTTGCACTTGTATTAGTGTGGAAAAACACTTTTTGCACTTGTGATAGTGTTGAAAAACCACTTTTCGCACTTGTGTCAGTGTTGAAAAACCACTTTTCGCACTTGTGTTAGTGTTGAAAAACCACTTTTCGCACTTGTGTTGGTGCAGGAAACCACTTTTGCACTTGGATTAGTGTGGAAAAACCACTTTTCACACTTGTGTTAGTGTTGAAAAAACACTTTTCGCACTTGTGTTGGTGCAGGAAACCACTTTTGCACTTGTATTAGTGTGGAAAAAACACTTTTTGCACTTGTGATAGTGTTGAAAAACCACTTTTCGCACTTGTGTTAGTGTTGAAAAACCACTTTTCGCACTTGTGTTAGTGTTGAAAAACCACTTTTCGCACTTGTGTTAGTGTTGAAAAAACACTTTTCGCACTTGTGTTGGTGCAGGAAACCACTTTTGCACTTGTATTAGTGTGGAAAAAACACTTTTTGCACTTGTGATAGTGTTGAAAAACCACTTTTCGCACTTGTGTTAGTGTTGAAAAACCACTTTTCGCACTTGTGTTGGTGCAGGAAACCACTTTTGCACTTGTATTAGTGTGGAAAAAACACTTTTTGCACTTGTGATAGTGTTGAAAAATCACATTTCGCACTTGTGTTAGTGTTGAAAAACCACTTTTCGCACTTGTGTTGGTGCAGGAAACCACTTTTGCACTTGTATTAGTGTGGAAAAACCACTTTTCGCACTTGTGTTAGTGTTGGAAAACCACTTTTCGCACTTATGTTGGTGCAGGAAACCACTTTTGCACTTGTATTAGTGTGGAAAAAACACTTTTTGCACTTGTGATAGTGTTGAAAAACCACTTTTCGCACTTGTGTTAGTGTTGAAAAACCACTTTTCGCACTTGTGTTAGTGTTGAAAAAACACTTTTCGCACTTGTGTTGGTGCAGGAAACCACTTTTGCACTTGTATTAGTGTGGAAAAACACTTTTTGCACTTGTGATAGTGTTGAAAAACCACTTTTCGCACTTGTGTTAGTGTTGAAAAACCACTTTTCGCACTTGTGTTGGTGCAGGAAACCACTTTTGCACTTGTATTAGTGTGGAAAAACCACTTTTCGCACTTGTGTTAGTGTTGAAAAACCACTTTTCGCACTTCTGTTAGTGTTGAAAAACCACTTTTCGCACTTGTGTTAGTGTTGAAAAACCACTTTTCCCACTTGTGTTAGTGTTGAAAAACCACTTTTCGCACTTGTGTTAGTGTTGAAAAACCACTTTTCGCACTTGTGTTAGTGTTGAAAAACCACTTTTTGCACTTGTGTTAGTGTTGAAAAACCACTTTTTGCACTTGTGTTAGTGTTGAAAAACCACTTTTCGCACTTGTGTTAGTGTTGAAAAACCACTTTTCGCACTTGTGTTAGTGTTGAAAAACCACTTTTCGCACTTGTGTTAGTGTTGAAAAACCACTTTTCGCACTTGTGTTGGTGCAGGAACCACTTTTGCACTTGTATTAGTGTGGAAAAAACACTTTTTGCACTTGTGATAGTGTTGAAAAACCACTTTTCGCACTTGTGTTAGTGTTGAAAAACCACTTTTCGCACTTGTGTTAGTGTTGAAAAACCACTTTTCGCACTTGTGTTAGTGTTGAAAAACCACTTTTCGCACTTGTGTTAGTGTTGAAAAACCACTTTTCGCTCTTGTGTTGGTGCAGGAAACCACTTTTGCACTTGTATTAGTGTGGAAAAACCACTTTTCACACTTGTGTTAGTGTTGAAAAACCTCTTTTTGCACTTGTGTTAGTGTTGAAAAACCACTTTTCCCACTTGTGTTGGTGCAGGAAACCACTTTTGCACTTGTATTAGTGTGGAAAAAACACTTTTTGCACTTGTGATAATGTTGAAAAACCACTTTTCGCACTTGTGTTAGTGTTGAAAAACCACTTTTCGCACTTGTGTTGGTGCAGGAAACCACTTTAGCACTTGTATTAGTGTGGAAAACCACTTTTCGCACTTTTGTTAGTGTTGAAAAACCACTTTTTGCACTTGTGTTGGTGCAGGAAACCACTGTTGCACTTGTATTAGTGTGGAAAAAACACCTTTTGCACTTGTGATAGTGTTGAAAAACCACTTTTCGCACTTGTGTTAGTGTTGAAAAACTACTTTTTGCACTTGTGTTAGTGTTGAAAAACTACTTTTCGCACTTGTGTTAGTGTTGAAAAACCACTTTTCGCAGTTGTGTTAGTGTTGAAAAACCACATTTCGCACTTGTGTTAGTGTTGAAAAACCACTTTTCGCACTTGTGTTGGTGCAGGAAACCACTTTTGCACTTGTATTAGTGTGGAAAAAACACTTTTTGCACTTGTGATAGTGTTGAAAAACCACTTTTCGCACTTGTGTTAGTGTTGAAAAACCACTTTCCGCACTTGTGTTAGTGTTGAAAAACCACTTTTCCCACTTGTGTTGGTGCAGGAAACCACTTTTGCACTTGTATTAGTGTGGAAAAACACTTTTTGCACTTGTGATAGTGTTGAAAAACCACTTTTCGCACTTGTGTCAGTGTTGAAAAACCACTTTTCGCACTTGTGTTAGTGTTGAAAAACCACTTTTCGCACTTGTGTTGGTGCAGGAAACCACTTTTGCACTTGTATTAGTGTGGAAAAACCACTTTTCGCACTTGTGTTAGTGTTGAAAAACCACTTTTCGCACTTGTGTTAGTGTTGAAAAACCACTTTTCGCACTTGTGTTAGTGTTGAAAAACCACTTTTCCCACTTGTGTTAGTGTTGAAAAACCACTTTTCGCACTTGTGTTAGTGTTGAAAAACCACTTTTTGCACTTGTGTTAGTGTTGATAAAACACTTTTCGCACTCGTGTTAGTGGTGAAAAACCACTTTTCGCACTTGTGTTAGTGTTGAAAAAACACTTTTCGCACTTGTGTTAGTGTTGAAAAACCACTTTTTGCACTTGTGTTAGTGTTGAAAAAACACTTTTCGCACTTGTGTTGGTGCAGGAAACCACTTTTGCACTTGTATTAGTGTGGAAAAAACACTTTTTGCACTTGTGATAGTGTTGAAAAACCACTTTTCGCACTTGTGTTAGTGTTGAAAAACCACTTTTCGCACTTGTGTTGGTGCAGGAAACCACTTTTGCACTTGTATTAGTGTGGAAAAAACACTTTTTGCACTTGTGATAGTGTTGAAAAATCACATTTCGCACTTGTGTTAGTGTTGAAAAACCACTTTTCGCACTTGTGTTGGTGCAGGAAACCACTTTTGCACTTGTATTAGTGTGGAAAAACCACTTTTCGCACTTGTGTTAGTGTTGGAAAACCACTTTTCGCACTTATGTTGGTGCAGGAAACCACTTTTGCACTTGTATTAGTGTGGAAAAAACACTTTTTGCACTTGTGGTAGTGTTGAAAAACCACTTTTCGCACTTGTGTTAGTGTTGAAAAACCACTTTTCGCACTTGTGTTAGTGTTGAAAAACCACTTTTCGCACTTGTGTTGGTGCAGGAAACCACTTTTGCACTTGTATTAGTGTGGAAAAACCACTTTTCACACTTGTGTTAGTGTTGAAAAACCACTTTTCGCACTTGTGTTAGTGTTGAAAAACCACTTTTCCCACTTGTGTTGGTGCAGGAAACCACTTTTGCACTTGTATTAGTGTGGAAAAAACAATTTTTGCACTTATGATAGTGTTGAAAAACCACTTTTCGCACTTGTGTTAGTGCTGAAAAACCACTTTTCGCACTTGTGTTGGTGCAGGAAACCACTTTAGCACTTGTATTAGTGTGGAAAAACCACTTTTCGCACTTGTGTTAGTGTTGAAAAACCACTTTTTGCACTTGTGTTGGTGCAGGAAACCACTGCTGCACTTGTATTAGTGTGGAAAAAACACTTTTTGCACTTGTGATAGTGTTGAAAAACCACTTTTCGCACTTGTGTTAGTGTTGAAAAACTACTTTTCGCACTTGTGTTAGTGTTGAAAAACTACTTTTCGCACTTGTGTTAGTGTTGAAAAACCACTTTTCGCAGTTGTGTTAGTGTTGAAAAACCACTTTTCGCACTTGTGTTAGTGTTGAAAAACCACTTTTCGCACTTGTGTTGGTGCAGGAAACCACTTTTGCACTTGTATTAGTGTGGAAAAAACACTTTTTGCACTTGTGTTAGTGTTGAAAAACCACTTTTCGCACTTGTGTTAGTGTTGAAAAACCACTTTTCCCACATGTGTTGGTGCAGGAAACCACTTTTGCACTTGTATTAGTGTGGAAAAAACACTTTTTGCACTTGTGATAGTGTTGAAAAATCCACTTTTCGCACTTGTGTTAGTGTTGAAAAACCACTTTTCGCACTTGTGTTAGTGTTGAAAAACCACTTTTCGCACTTGTGTTAGTGTTGAAAAACCACTTTTCGCACTTGTGTTGGTGCAGGAAACCACTTTTTCACTTGTATTAGTGTGGAAAAAACACTTTTTGCACTTGTGATAGTGTTGAAAAACCACTTTTCGCACTTGTGTTAGTGTTGAAAAACCACTTTTCGCACTTGTGTTGGTGCAGGAAACCACTTTTGCACTTGTATTAGTGTGGAAAAAACACTTTTTGCACTTGTGATAGTGTTGAAAAACCACATTTCGCACTTGTGTTAGTGTTGAAAAACCACTTTTCGCACTTGTGTTGGAGCAGGAAACCACTTTTGCACTTGTATTAGTGTTGAAAAAACACTTTTTGCACTTGTGATAGTGTTGAAAAACCACTTTTCGCACTTGTGTTAGTGTTGAAAAACCACTTTTCACACTTGTGTTAGTGTTGAAAAACCACTTTTCGCACTTGTGTTGGTGCAGGAAACCACTTTTGCACTTGTATTAGTGTGGAAAAACCACTTTTCGCACTTGTGTTAGTGTTGGAAAACCACTTTTCGCACTTATGTTGGTGCAGGAAACCACTTTTGCACTTGTATTAGTGTGGAAAAAACACTTTTTGCACATGTGATAGTGTTGAAAAACCACTTTTCGCACTTGTGTTAGTGTTGAAAAACCACTTTTCGCACTTGTGTTAGTGTTGAAAAACCACTTTTCGCACTTGTGTTAGTGTTGAAAAACCACTTATCGCACTTGTGTTGGTGCAGGAAACCACTTTTGCACTTGTGTTAGTGTTGAAAAACCACTTTTCGCACTTGTGTTAGTGTTGAAAAACCACTTTTCACACTTGTGTTAGTGTTGAAAAACCACTTTTCCCACTTGTGTTGGTGCAGGAAACCACTTTTGCACTTGTATTAGTGTGGAAAAAACAATTTTTGCACTTGTGATAGTGTTGAAAAACCACTTTTCGCCATTGTGTTAGTGTTGAAAAACCACTTTTCGCACTTGTGTTGGTGCAGGAAACCACTTTAGCACTTGTATTAGTGTGGAAAAACCACTTTTCACACTTGTGTTAGTGTTGAAAAACCACTTTTTGTACTTGTGTTGGTGCAGGAAACCACTGTTGCACTTGTATTAGTGTGGAAAAAACACTTTTTGCACTTATGATAGTGTTGAAAAACCACTTTTCGCACTTGTGTTAGTGTTGAAAAACTACTTTTCGCACTTGTGTTAGTGTTGAAAAACTACTTTTCGCACTTGTGTTAGTGTTGAAAAACCACTTTTCGCAGTTGTGTTAGTGTTGAAAAACCACTTTTCGCACTTGTGTTAGTGTTGAAAAACCACTTTTCGCACTTGTGTTAGTGTTGAAAAACCACTTTTCGCACTTGTGTTAGTGTTGAAAAACCACTTTTCGCACTTGTGTTAGTGTTGAAAAACCACTTTTCACACTTGTGTTAGTGTTGAAAAACCACTTTTCGCACGTGTGTTGGTGCAGGAAACCACTTTTGCACTTGTATTAGTGTGGAAAAACCACTTTTCGCACTTGTGTTAGTGTTGGAAAACCACTTTTCGCACTTATGTTGGTGCAGGAAACCACTTTTGCACTTGTATTAGTGTGGAAAAAACACTTTTTGCACTTGTGATAGTGTTGAAAAACCACTTTTCGCACTTATGTTAGTGTTGAAAAACCACTTTTCGCACTTGTGTTAGTGTTGAAAAACCACTTTTCGCACTTGTGTTGGTGCAGGAAACCACTTTTGCACTTGTATTAGTGTGGAAAAAACACTTTTTGCACTTGTGATAGTGTTGAAAAATCACATTTCGCACTTGTGTTAGTGTTGAAAAACCACTTTTCGCACTTGTGTTGGTGCAGGAAACCACTTTTGCACTTGTATTAGTGTGGAAAAACCACTTTTCGCACTTGTGTTAGTGTTGGAAAACCACTTTTCGCACTTATGTTGGTGCAGGAAACCACTTTTGCACTTGTATTAGTGTGGAAAAAACACTTTTTGCACTTGTGATAGTGTTGAAAAACCACTTTTTGCACTTGTGTTAGTGTTGAAAAACCACTTTTCGCACTTGTGTTAGTGTTGAAAAACCACTTTTCGCACTTGTGTTGGTGCAGGAAACCACTTTTGCACTTGTATTAGTGTGGAAAAACCACTTTTCACACTTGTGTTAGTGTTGAAAAACCACTTTTCGCACTTGTGTTGGTGCAGGAAACCACTGCTGCACTTGTATTAGTGTGGAAAAAACACTTTTTGCACTTGTGATAGTGTTGAAAAACCACTTTTCGCACTTGTGTTAGTGTTGAAAAACTAATTTTCGCACTTGTGTTAGTGTTGAAAAACTACTTTTCGCACTTGTGTTAGTGTTGAAAAACCACTTTTCGCAGTTGTGTTAGTGTTGAAAAACCACTTTTCGCACTTGTGTTAGTGTTGAAAAACCACTTTTCGCACTTGTGTTGGTGCAGGAAACCACTTTTGCACTTGTATTAGTGTGGAAAAAACACTTTTTGCACTTGTGTTAGTGTTGAAAAACCACTTTTCGCACTTGTGTTAGTGTTGAAAAAACACTTTTCCCACATGTGTTGGTGCAGGAAACCACTTTTGCACTTGTATTAGTGTGGAAAAAACACTTTTTGCACTTGTGATAGTGTTGAAAAATCCACTTTTCGCACTTGTGTTAGTGTTGAAAAACCACTTTTCGCACTTGTGTTAGTGTTGAAAAACCACTTTTCGCACGTGTGTTAGTGTTGAAAAACCACTTTTCGCACTTGTGTTGGTGCAGGAAACCACTTTTGCACTTGTATTAGTGTGGAAAAAACACTTTTTGCACTTGTGATAGTGTTGAAAAACCACTTTTCGCACTTGTGTTAGTGTTGAAAAACCACTTTTCGCACTTGTGTTGGTGCAGGAAACCACTTTTGCACTTGTATTAGTGTGGAAAAAACAGTTTTTGCACTTGTGATAGTGTTGAAAAACCACATTTCGCACTTGTGTTAGTGTTGAAAAACCACTTTTCGCACTTGTGTTGGAGCAGGAAACCACTTTTGCACTTGTATTAGTGTTGAAAAAACACTTTTTGCACTTGTGATAGTGTTGAAAAACCACTTTTCGCACTTGTGTTAGTGTTGAAAAACCACTTTTCACACTTGTGTTAGTGTTGAAAAACCACTTTTCGCACTTGTGTTGGTGCAGGAAACCACTTTTGCACTTGTATTAGTGTGGAAAAACCACTTTTCTCACTTGTGTTAGTGTTGGAAAACCACTTTTCGCACTTATGTTGGTGCAGGAAACCACTTTTGCACTTGTATTAGTGTGGAAAAAACACTTTTTGCACTTGTGATAGTGTTGAAAAACCACTTTTCGCACTTGTGTTAGTGTTGAAAAACCACTTTTCGCACTTGTGTTAGTGTTGAAAAACCACTTTTCGCACTTGTGTTAGTGTTGAAAAACCACTTATCGCACTTGTGTTGGTGCAGGAAACCACTTTTGCACTTGTATTAGTGTGGAAAAACCACTTTTCACACTTGTGTTAGTGTTGAAAAACCACTTTAGGCACTTGTGTTAGTGTTGAAAAACCACTTTTCCCACTTGTGTTGGTGCAGGAAACCACTTTTGCACTTGTATTAGTGTGGAAAAAACAATTTTTGCACTTGTGATAGTGTTGAAAAACCACTTTTCGCACTTGTGTTAGTGTTGAAAAACCACTTTTCGCACTTGTGTTGGTGCAGGAAACCACTTTAGCACTTGTATTAGTGTGGAAAAACCACTTTTCACACTTGTGTTAGTGTTGAAAAACCACTTTTTGCACTTGTGTTGGTGCAGGAAACCACTGTTGCACTTGTATTAGTGTGGAAAAAACACTTTTTGCACTTATGATAGTGTTGAAAAACCACTTTTCGCACTTGTGTTAGTGTTGAAAAACTACTTTTCGCACTTGTGTTAGTGTTGAAAAACTACTTTTCGCACTTGTGTTAGTGTTGAAAAACCACTTTTCGCAGTTGTGTTAGTGTTGAAAAACCACTTTTCGCACTTGTGTTAGTGTTGAAAAACCACTTTTCGCACTTGTGTTAGTGTTGAAAAACCACTTTTCGCACTTGTGTTAGTGTTGAAAAACCACTTTTCGCACTTGTGTTAGTGTTGAAAAACCACTTTTCACACTTGTGTTAGTGTTGAAAAACCACTTTTCGCACGTGTGTTGGTGCAGGAAACCACTTTTGCACTTGTATTAGTGTGGAAAAACCACTTTTCGCACTTGTGTTAGTGTTGGAAAACCACTTTTCGCACTTATGTTGGTGCAGGAAACCACTTTTGCACTTGTATTAGTGTGGAAAAAACACTTTTTGCACTTGTGATAGTGTTGAAAAACCACTTTTCGCACTTATGTTAGTGTTGAAAAACCACTTTTCGCACTTGTGTTAGTGTTGAAAAACCACTTTTCGCACTTGTGTTGGTGCAGGAAACCACTTTTGCACTTGTATTAGTGTGGAAAAACCATTTTTCACACTTGTGTTAGTGTTGAAAAACCACTTTTCGCACTTGTGTTAGTGTTGAAAAACCACTTTTCCCACTTGTGTTGGTGCAGGAAACCACTTTTGCACTTATATTAGTGTGGAAAAAACAATTTTTGCACTTGTGATAGTGTTGAAAAACCACTTTTCGCACTTGTGTTAGTGTTGAAAAACCACTTTTCGCACTTGTGTTGGTGCAGGAAACCACTTTAGCACTTGTATTAGTGTGGAAAAACCACTTTTCGCACTTGTGTTAGTGTTGAAAAACCACTTTTTGCACTTGTGTTGGTGCAGGAAACCACTGTTGCACTTGTATTAGTGTGGAAAAAACACTTTTTGCAATTGTTATAGTGTTGAAAAACCACTTTTCGCACTTGTGTTAGTGTTGAAAAACCACTTTTCGCACTTGTGTTAGTGTTGAAAAACTACTTTTCGCACTTGTGTTAGTGTTGAAAAACTACTTTTCGCACTTGTGTTAGTGTTGAAAAATCACTTTTCACAGTTGTGTTAGTGTTGAAAAACCACTTTTCGCACTTGTGTTAGTGTTGAAAAACCACTTTTCGCACTTGTGTTGGTGCAGGAAACCACTTTTGCACTTGTATTGGTGTGGAAAAAACACTTTTTGCACTTGTGATAGTGTTGAAAAACAACTTTTCGCACTTGTGTTAGTGTTGAAAAACCACTTTTCGCACTTGTGTTAGTGTTGAAAAACCACTTTTCCCACATGTGTTGGTGCAGGAAACCACTTTTGCACTTGTATTAGTGTGGAAAAAACACTTTTTGCACTTGTGATAGTGTTGAAAAATCCACTTTTCGCACTTGTGTTAGTGTTGAAAAACCACTTTTCGTACTTGTGTTAGTGTTGAAAAACAACTTTTCGCACTTGTGTTAGTGATGAAAAACCACTTTTCGCACTTGTGTTGGTGCAGGAAACCACTTTTGCACTTGTATTAGTGTGGAAAAAACACTTTTTGCACTTGTGATAGTGTTGAAAAACCACTTTTCGCACTTGTGTTAGTGTTGAAAAACCACTTTTCGCACTTGTGTTGGTGCAGGAAACCACTTTTGCACTTGTATTAGTGTGGAAAAAACACTTTTTGCACTTGTGATAGTGTTGAAAAACCACATTTCGCACTTGTGTTAGTGTTGAAAAACCACTTTTCGCACTTGTGTTGGAGCAGGAAACCACTTTTGCACTTGTATTAGTGTGGAAAAACCACTTTTCGCACTTGTGTTAGTGTTGGAAAACCACTTTTCGCACTTATGTTGGTGCAGGAAACCACTTTAGCACTTGTATTAGTGTGGAAAACCACTTTTCACACTTGTGTTAGTGTTGAAAAACCACTTTTTGCACTTGTGTTGGTGCAGGAAACCACTGTTGCACTTGAATTAGTGTGGAAAAAACACCTTTTGCACTTGTGATAGTGTTGAAAAACCACTTTTCACACTTGTGTTAGTGTTGAAAAACTACTTTTTGCACTTGTGTTAGTGTTGAAAAACTACTTTTCGCACTTGTGTTAGTGTTGAAAAACCACTTTTCGCAGTTGTGTTAGTGTTGAAAAACCACTTTTCGCACTTGTGTTAGTGTTGAAAAACCACTTTTCGCACTTGTGTTGGTGCAGGAAACCACTTTTGCACTTGTATTAGTGTGGAAAAACACTTTTTGCACTTGTGATAGTGTTGAAAAACCACTTTTCGCACTTGTGTTAGTGTTGAAAAACCACTTTTCGCACTTGTGTTAGTGTTGAAAAAACACTTTTCGCACTTGTGTTCATGCAGGAAACCACTTTTGCACTTGTATTAGTGTGGAAAAAACACTTTTTGCACTTGTGATAGTATTGAAAAACCACTTTTCGCACTTGTGTTAGGGTTGAAAAACCACTTTTCGCACTTGTGTTAGTGTTGAAAAACCACTTTTTGCACTTGTGTTAGTGTTGAAAAACCACTTTTCGCACTTGTGTTAGTGTTGAAAAACCCCTTTTCCCACTTGTGTTAGTGTTGAAAAACCACTTTTCGCACTTGTGTTAGTGTTGAAAAACCACTTTTCGCACTTGTGTTAGTGTTGAAAAACCACTTTTTGCACTTTTGTTAGTGTTGAAAAACCACTTTAGCACTTGTATTAGTGTGGAAAAACCACTTTTCGCACTTGTGTTAGTGTTGAAAAACCACTTTTTGCACTTGTGTTGGTGCAGGAAACCACTGTTGCACTTGTATTAGTGTGGAAAAAACACTTTTTGCAATTGTTATAGTGTTGAAAAACCACTTTTCGCACTTGTGTTAGTGTTGAAAAACCACTTTTCGCACTTGTGTTAGTGTTGAAAAACTACTTTTCGCACTTGTGTTAGTGTTGAAAAACTACTTTTCGCACTTGTGTTAGTGTTGAAAAATCACTTTTCACAGTTGTGTTAGTGTTGAAAAACCACTTTTCGCACTTGTGTTAGTGTTGAAAAACCACTTTTCGCACTTGTGTTGGTGCAGGAAACCACTTTTGCACTTGTATTGGTGTGGAAAAAACACTTTTTGCACTTGTGATAGTGTTGAAAAACAACTTTTCGCACTTGTGTTAGTGTTGAAAAACCACTTTTCGCACTTGTGTTAGTGTTGAAAAACCACTTTTCCCACATGTGTTGGTGCAGGAAACCACTTTTGCACTTGTATTAGTGTGGAAAAAACACTTTTTGCACTTGTGATAGTGTTGAAAAATCCACTTTTCGCACTTGTGTTAGTGTTGAAAAACCACTTTTCGTACTTGTGTTAGTGTTGAAAAACAACTTTTCGCACTTGTGTTAGTGATGAAAAACCACTTTTCGCACTTGTGTTGGTGCAGGAAACCACTTTTGCACTTGTATTAGTGTGGAAAAAACACTTTTTGCACTTGTGATAGTGTTGAAAAACCACTTTTCGCACTTGTGTTAGTGTTGAAAAACCACTTTTCGCACTTGTGTTGGTGCAGGAAACCACTTTTGCACTTGTATTAGTGTGGAAAAAAACACTTTTTGCACTTGTGATAGTGTTGAAAAACCACATTTCGCACTTGTGTTAGTGTTGAAAAACCACTTTTCGCACTTGTGTTGGAGCAGGAAACCACTTTTGCACTTGTATTAGTGTGGAAAAACCACTTTTCGCACTTGTGTTAGTGTTGGAAAACCACTTTTCGCACTTATGTTGGTGCAGGAAACCACTTTAGCACTTGTATTAGTGTGGAAAACCACTTTTCACACTTGTGTTAGTGTTGAAAAACCACTTTTTGCACTTGTGTTGGTGCAGGAAACCACTGTTGCACTTGAATTAGTGTGGAAAAAACACCTTTTGCACTTGTGATAGTGTTGAAAAACCACTTTTCACACTTGTGTTAGTGTTGAAAAACTACTTTTTGCACTTGTGTTAGTGTTGAAAAACTACTTTTCGCACTTGTGTTAGTGTTGAAAAACCACTTTTCGCAGTTGTGTTAGTGTTGAAAAACCACTTTTCGCACTTGTGTTAGTGTTGAAAAACCACTTTTCGCACTTGTGTTGGTGCAGGAAACCACTTTTGCACTTGTATTAGTGTGGAAAAACACTTTTTGCACTTGTGATAGTGTTGAAAAACCACTTTTCGCACTTGTGTTAGTGTTGAAAAACCACTTTTCGCACTTGTGTTAGTGTTGAAAAAACACTTTTCGCACTTGTGTTCATGCAGGAAACCACTTTTGCACTTGTATTAGTGTGGAAAAAACACTTTTTGCACTTGTGATAGTATTGAAAAACCACTTTTCGCACTTGTGTTAGGGTTGAAAAACCACTTTTCGCACTTGTGTTAGTGTTGAAAAACCACTTTTTGCACTTGTGTTAGTGTTGAAAAACCACTTTTCGCACTTGTGTTAGTGTTGAAAAACCCCTTTTCCCACTTGTGTTAGTGTTGAAAAACCACTTTTCGCACTTGTGTTAGTGTTGAAAAACCACTTTTTGCACTTTTGTTAGTGTTGAAAAACCACTTTTCGCACTTGTGTTAGTGTTGAAAAACCACTTTTCGCACTTGTGTTAGTGTTGAAAAACCACTTTTCGCACTTGTGTTAGTGTTGAAAAAACACTTTTCGCACTTGTGTTGGTGCAGGAAACCACTTTTGCACTTGTATTAGTGTGGAAAAAACACTTTTTGCACTTGTGATAGTGTTGAAAAACCACTTTTCGCACTTGTGTTAGTGTTGAAAAACCACTTTTCGCACTTGTGTTGGTGCAGGAAACCACTTTTGCACTTGTATTAGTGTGGAAAAAACACTTTTTGCACTTGTGATAGTGTTGAAAAATCACATTTCGCACTTGTGTTAGTGTTGAAAAACCACTTTTCGCACTTGTGTTGGTGCAGGAAACCACTTTTGCACTTGTATTAGTGTGGAAAAACCACTTTTCGCACTTGTGTTAGTGTTGGAAAACCACTTTTCGCACTTATGTTGGTGCAGGAAACCACTTTTGCACTTGTATTAGTGTGGAAAAAACACTTTTTGCACTTGTGATAGTGTTGAAAAACCACTTTTCGCACTTGTGTTAGTGTTGAAAAACCACTTTTCGCACTTGTGTTAGTGTTGAAAAAACACTTTTCGCACTTGTGTTGGTGCAGGAAACCACTTTTGCACTTGTATTAGTGTGGAAAAACACTTTTTGCACTTGTGATAGTGTTGAAAAACCACTTTTCGCACTTGTGTTAGTGTTGAAAAAACCACTTTTCGCACTTGTGTTAGTGTTGAAAAACCACTTTTCGCACTTGTGTTGGTGCAGGAAACCACTTTTGCACTTGTATTAGTGTGGAAAAAACCACTTTTCGCACTTGTGTTAGTGTTGAAAAACCACTTTTCGCACTTCTGTTAGTGTTGAAAAACCACTTTTCGCACTTGTGTTAGTGTTGAAAAACCACTTTTCCCACTTGTGTTAGTGTTTAAAAACCACTTTTCGCACTTGTGTTAGTGTTGAAAAACCACTTTTCGCACTTGTGTTAGTGTTGAAAAACCACTTTTTGCACTTGTGTTAGTGTTGAAAAACCACTTTTCGCACTTGTGTTAGTGTTGAAAAACCACTTTTCGCACTTGTGTTAGTGTTGAAAAACCACTTTTCGCACTTGTGTTAGTGTTGGAAAACCACTTTTCGCACTTGTGTTAGTGTTGAAAAACCACTTTTCGCACTTGTGTTGGTGCAGGAACCACTTTTGCACTTGTATTAGCGTGGAAAAAACACTTTTTGCACTTGTGATAGTGTTGAAAAACCACTTTTCGCACTTGTGTTAGTGTTGAAAAACCACTTTTCGCACTTGTGTTAGTGTTGAAAAACCACTTTTCGCACTTGTGTTAGTGTTGAAAAACCACTTTTCGCACTTGTGTTAGTGTTGAAAAACCACTTTTCGCACTTGTGTTGGTGCAGGAAACCACTTTTGCACTTGTATTAGTGTGTAAAAACCACTTTTCACACTTGTGTTAGTGTTGAAAAACCACTTTTCGCACTTGTGTTAGTGTTGAAAAACCACTTTTCCCACTTGTGTTGGTGCAGGAAACCACTTTTGCACTTGTATTAGTGTGGAAAAAACACTTTTTGTACTTGTGATAATGTTGAAAAACCACTTTTCGCACTTGTGTTAGTGTTGAAAAACCACTTTTCGCACTTGTGTTGGTGCAGGAAACCACTTTAGCACTTGTATTAGTGTGGAAAACCACTTTTCGCACTTGTGTTAGTGTTGAAAAACCACTTTTTGCACTTGTGTTGGTGCAGGAAACCACTGTTGCACTTGTATTAGTGTGGAAAAAACACCTTTTGCACTTGTGATAGTGTTGAAAAACCACTTTTCGCACTTGTGTTAGTGTTGAAAAACTACTTTTTGCACTTGTGTTAGTGTTGAAAAACTACTTTTCGCACTTGTGTTGGAGCAGGAAACCACTTTTGCACTTGTATTAGTGTGGAAAAACCACTTTTCGCACTTGTGATAGTGTTGGAAAACCACTTTTCGCACTTATGTTGGTGCAGGAAACCACTTTAGCACTTGTATTAGTGTGGAAAACCACTTTTCACACTTGTGTTAGTGTTGAAAAACCACTTTTTGCACTTGTGTTGGTGCAGGAAACCACTGTTGCACTTGAATTAGTGTGGAAAAAACACCTTTTGCACTTGTGATAGTGTTGAAAAACCACTTTTCGCACTTGTGTTAGTGTTGAAAAACTACTTTTTGCACTTGTGTTAGTGTTGAAAAACTACTTTTCGCACTAGTGTTAGTGTTGAAAAACCACTTTTCGCAGTTGTGTTAGTGTTGAAAAACCACTTTTCGCACTTGTGTTAGTGTTGAAAAACCACTTTTCGCACTTGTGTTGGTGCAGGAAACCACTTTTGCACTTGTATTAGTGTGGAAAAACACTTTTTGCACTTGTGATAGTGTTGAAAAACCACTTTTCGCACTTGTGTTAGTGTTGAAAAACCACTTTTCGCACTTGTGTTAGTGTTGAAAAAACACTTTTCGCACTTGTGTTCATGCAGGAAACCACTTTTGCACTTGTATTAGTGTGGAAAAAACACTTTTTGCACTTGTGATAGTATTGAAAAACCACTTTTCGCACTTGTGTTAGGGTTGAAAAACCACTTTTCGCACTTGTGTTAGTGTTGAAAAACCACTTTTTGCACTTGTGTTAGTGTTGAAAAACCACTTTTCGCACTTGTGTTAGTGTTGAAAAACCCCTTTTCCCACTTGTGTTAGTGTTGAAAAACCACTTTTCGCACTTGTGTTAGTGTTGAAAAACCACTTTTTGCACTTTTGTTAGTGTTGAAAAACCACTTTTCGCACTTGTGTTAGTGTTGAAAAACCACTTTTCGCACTTGTGTTAGTGTTGAAAAACCACTTTTCGCACTTGTGTTAGTGTTGAAAAAACACTTTTCGCACTTGTGTTGGTGCAGGAAACCACTTTTGCACTTGTATTAGTGTGGAAAAAACACTTTTTGCGCTTGTGATAGTGTTGAAAAACCACTTTTCGCACTTGTGTTAGTGTTGAAAAACCACTTTTCGCACTTGTGTTGGTGCAGGAAACCACTTTTGCACTTGTATTAGTGTGGAAAAAACACTTTTCGCACTTGTGTTAGTGTTGGAAAACCACTTTTCGCACTTATGTTGGTGCAGGAAACCACTTTTGCACTTGTATTAGTGTGGAAAAAACACTTTTTGCACTTGTGATAGTGTTGAAAAACCACTTTTCGCACTTGTGTTAGTGTTGAAAAACCACTTTTCGCACTTGTGTTAGTGTTGAAAAAACACTTTTCGCACTTGTGTTGGTGCAGGAAACCACTTTTGCACTTGTATTAGTGTGGAAAAACACTTTTTGCACTTGTGATAGTGTTGAAAAACCACTTTTCGCACTTGTGTTAGTGTTGAAAAACCACTTTTCGCACTTGTGTTAGTGTTGAAAAACCACTTTTCGCACTTGTGTTGGTGCAGGAAACCACTTTTGCACTTGTATTAGTGTGGAAAAACCACTTTTCGCACTTGTGTTAGTGTTGAAAAACCACTTTTCGCACTTCTGTTAGTGTTGAAAAACCACTTTTCGCACTTGTGTTAGTGTTGAAAAACCACTTTTCCCACTTGTGTTAGTGTTTAAAAAGCACTTTTCGCACTTGTGTTAGTGTTGAAAAACCACTTTTCGCACTTGTGTTAGTGTTGAAAAACCACTTTTTGCACTTGTGTTAGTGTTGAAAAACCACTTTTCGCACTTGTGTTAGTGTTGAAAAACCACTTTTCGCACTTGTGTTAGTGTTGAAAAACCACTTTTCGCACTTGTGTTAGTGTTGGAAAACCACTTTTCGCACTTGTGTTAGTGTTGAAAAACCACTTTTCGCACTTGTGTTGGTGCAGGAACCACTTTTGCACTTGTATTAGCGTGGAAAAAACACTTTTTGCACTTGTGATAGTGTTGAAAAACCACTTTTCGCACTTGTGTTAGTGTTGAAAAACCATTTTTCGCACTTGTGTTAGTGTTGAAAAACCACTTTTCGCACTTGTGTTAGTGTTGAAAAACCACTTTTCGCACTTGTGTTAGTGTTGAAAAACCACTTTTCGCACTTGTGTTGGTGCAGGAAACCACTTTTGCACTTGTATTAGTGTGTAAAAACCACTTTTCACACTTGTGTTAGTGTTGAAAAACCACTTTTCGCACTTGTGTTAGTGTTGAAAAACCACTTTTCCCACTTGTGTTGGTGCAGGAAACCACTTTTGCACTTGTATTAGTGTGGAAAAAACACTTTTTGTACTTGTGATAATGTTGAAAAACCACTTTTCGCACTTGTGTTAGTGTTGAAAAACCACTTTTCGCACTTGTGTTGGTGCAGGAAACCACTTTAGCACTTGTATTAGTGGGGAAAACCACTTTTCGCACTTGTGTTAGTGTTGAAAAACCACTTTTTGCACTTGTGTTGGTGCAGGAAACCACTGTTGCACTTGTATTAGTGTGGAAAAAACACCTTTTGCACTTGTGATAGTGTTGAAAAACCACTTTTCGCACTTGTGTTAGTGTTGAAAAACTACTTTTTGCACTTGTGTTAGTGTTGAAAAACTACTTTTCGCACTTGTGTTAGTGTTGAAAAACCACTTTTCGCAGTTGTGTTAGTGTTGAAAAACCACATTTCGCACTTGTGTTAGTGTTGAAAAACCACTTTTCGCACTTGTGTTGGTGCAGGAAACCACTTTTGCACTTGTATTAGTGTGGAAAAAACACTTTTTGCACTTGTGATAATGTTGAAAAACCACTTTTCGCACTTGTGTTAGTGTTGAAAAACCACTTTTCGCACTTGTGTTAGTGTTGAAAAACCACTTTTCCCACTTGTGTTGGTGCAGGAAACCACTTTTGCACTTGCATTAGTGTGGAAAAACACTTTTTGCACTTGTGATAGTGTTGAAAAACCACTTTTCGCACTTGTGTCAGTGTTGAAAAACCACTTTTCGCACTTGTGTTAGTGTTGAAAACCACTTTTCGCACTTGTGTTGGTGCAGGAAACCACTTTTGCACTTGTATTAGTGTGGAAAAACCACTTTTTGCACTTGTGTTAGTGTTGAAAAACCACTTTTCGCACTTGTGTTAGTGTTGAAAAACCACTTTTCGCACTTGTGTTAGTGTTGAAAAACCACTTTTCGCACTTGTGTTAGTGTTGAAAAAACACTTTTCGCACTTGTGTTAGTGTTGAAAAACCACTTTTCGCACTTGTGTTAGTGTTGAAAAACCACTTTTCCCACTTGTGTTAGTGTTGAAAAACCACTTTTCGCACTTGTGTTAGTGTTGAAAAACCACTTTTTGCACTTGTGTTAGTGTTGAAAAAACACTTCGCACTTGTGTTAGTGGTGAAAAACCACTTTTCGCACTTGTGTTAGTGTTGAAAAAACACTTTTCGCACTTGTGTTAGTGTTGAAAAACCACTTTTTGCACTTGTGTTAGTGTTGAAAGAACACTTTTCGCACTTGTGTTGGTGCAGGAAACCACTTTTGCACTTGTATTAGTGTGGAAAAAACACTTTTTGCACTTGTGATAGTGTTGAAAAACCACTTTTCGCACTTATGTTGGTGCAGGAAACCACTTTAGCACTTGTATTAGTGTGGAAAACCACTTTTCACACTTGTGTTAGTGTTGAAAAACCACTTTTTGCACTTGTGTTGGTGCAGGAAACCACTGTTGCACTTGAATTAGTGTGGAAAAAACACCTTTTGCACTTGTGATAGTGTTGAAAAACCACTTTTCGCACTTGTGTTAGTGTTGAAAAACTACTTTTTGCACTTGTGTTAGTGTTGAAAAACTACTTTTCGCACTAGTGTTAGTGTTGAAAAACCACTTTTCGCAGTTGTGTTAGTGTTGAAAAACCACTTTTCGCACTTGTGTTAGTGTTGAAAAACCACTTTTCGCACTTGTGTTGGTGCAGGAAACCACTTTTGCACTTGTATTAGTGTGGAAAAACACTTTTTGCACTTGTGATAGTGTTGAAAAACCACTTTTCGCACTTGTGTTAGTGTTGAAAAACCACTTTTCGCACTTGTGTTAGTGTTGAAAAAACACTTTTCGCACTTGTGTTCATGCAGGAAACCACTTTTGCACTTGTATTAGTGTGGAAAAAACACTTTTTGCACTTGTGATAGTATTGAAAAACCACTTTTCGCACTTGTGTTAGGGTTGAAAAACCACTTTTCGCACTTGTGTTAGTGTTGAAAAACCACTTTTTGCACTTGTGTTAGTGTTGAAAAACCACTTTTCGCACTTGTGTTAGTGTTGAAAAACCCCTTTTCCCACTTGTGTTAGTGTTGAAAAACCACTTTTCGCACTTGTGTTAGTGTTGAAAAACCACTTTTTGCACTTTTGTTAGTGTTGAAAAACCACTTTTCGCACTTGTGTTAGTGTTGAAAAACCACTTTTCGCACTTGTGTTAGTGTTGAAAAACCACTTTTCGCACTTGTGTTAGTGTTGAAAAAACACTTTTCGCACTTGTGTTGGTGCAGGAAACCACTTTTGCACTTGTATTAGTGTGGAAAAAACACTTTTTGCGCTTGTGATAGTGTTGAAAAACCACTTTTCGCACTTGTGTTAGTGTTGAAAAACCACTTTTCGCACTTGTGTTGGTGCAGGAAACCACTTTTGCACTTGTATTAGTGTGGAAAAAACACTTTTCGCACTTGTGTTAGTGTTGGAAAACCACTTTTCGCACTTATGTTGGTGCAGGAAACCACTTTTGCACTTGTATTAGTGTGGAAAAAACACTTTTTGCACTTGTGATAGTGTTGAAAAACCACTTTTCGCACTTGTGTTAGTGTTGAAAAACCACTTTTCGCACTTGTGTTAGTGTTGAAAAAACACTTTTCGCACTTGTGTTGGTGCAGGAAACCACTTTTGCACTTGTATTAGTGTGGAAAAACACTTTTTGCACTTGTGATAGTGTTGAAAAACCACTTTTCGCACTTGTGTTAGTGTTGAAAAACCACTTTTCGCACTTGTGTTAGTGTTGAAAAACCACTTTTCGCACTTGTGTTGGTGCAGGAAACCACTTTTGCACTTGTATTAGTGTGGAAAAACCACTTTTCGCACTTGTGTTAGTGTTGAAAAACCACTTTTCGCACTTCTGTTAGTGTTGAAAAACCACTTTTCGCACTTGTGTTAGTGTTGAAAAACCACTTTTCCCACTTGTGTTAGTGTTTAAAAACCACTTTTCGCACTTGTGTTAGTGTTGAAAAACCACTTTTCGCACTTGTGTTAGTGTTGAAAAACCACTTTTTGCACTTGTGTTAGTGTTGAAAAACCACTTTTCGCACTTGTGTTAGTGTTGAAAAACCACTTTTCGCACTTGTGTTAGTGTTGAAAAACCACTTTTCGCACTTGTGTTAGTGTTGGAAAACCACTTTTCGCACTTGTGTTAGTGTTGAAAAACCACTTTTCGCACTTGTGTTGGTGCAGGAACCACTTTTGCACTTGTATTAGCGTGGAAAAAACACTTTTTGCACTTGTGATAGTGTTGAAAAACCACTTTTCGCACTTGTGTTAGTGTTGAAAAACCATTTTTCGCACTTGTGTTAGTGTTGAAAAACCACTTTTCGCACTTGTGTTAGTGTTGAAAAACCACTTTTCGCACTTGTGTTAGTGTTGAAAAACCACTTTTCGCACTTGTGTTGGTGCAGGAAACCACTTTTGCACTTGTATTAGTGTGTAAAAACCACTTTTCACACTTGTGTTAGTGTTGAAAAACCACTTTTCGCACTTGTGTTAGTGTTGAAAAACCACTTTTCCCACTTGTGTTGGTGCAGGAAACCACTTTTGCACTTGTATTAGTGTGGAAAAAACACTTTTTGTACTTGTGATAATGTTGAAAAACCACTTTTCGCACTTGTGTTAGTGTTGAAAAACCACTTTTCGCACTTGTGTTGGTGCAGGAAACCACTTTAGCACTTGTATTAGTGGGGAAAACCACTTTTCGCACTTGTGTTAGTGTTGAAAAACCACTTTTTGCACTTGTGTTGGTGCAGGAAACCACTGTTGCACTTGTATTAGTGTGGAAAAAACACCTTTTGCACTTGTGATAGTGTTGAAAAACCACTTTTCGCACTTGTGTTAGTGTTGAAAAACTACTTTTTGCACTTGTGTTAGTGTTGAAAAACTACTTTTCGCACTTGTGTTAGTGTTGAAAAACCACTTTTCGCAGTTGTGTTAGTGTTGAAAAACCACATTTCGCACTTGTGTTAGTGTTGAAAAACCACTTTTCGCACTTGTGTTGGTGCAGGAAACCACTTTTGCACTTGTATTAGTGTGGAAAAAACACTTTTTGCACTTGTGATAATGTTGAAAAACCACTTTTCGCACTTGTGTTAGTGTTGAAAAACCACTTTTCGCACTTGTGTTAGTGTTGAAAAACCACTTTTCCCACTTGTGTTGGTGCAGGAAACCACTTTTGCACTTGCATTAGTGTGGAAAAACACTTTTTGCACTTGTGATAGTGTTGAAAAACCACTTTTCGCACTTGTGTCAGTGTTGAAAAACCACTTTTCGCACTTGTGTTAGTGTTGAAAACCACTTTTCGCACTTGTGTTGGTGCAGGAAACCACTTTTGCACTTGTATTAGTGTGGAAAAACCACTTTTTGCACTTGTGTTAGTGTTGAAAAACCACTTTTCGCACTTGTGTTAGTGTTGAAAAACCACTTTTCGCACTTGTGTTAGTGTTGAAAAACCACTTTTCGCACTTGTGTTAGTGTTGAAAAAACACTTTTCGCACTTGTGTTAGTGTTGAAAAACCACTTTTCGCACTTGTGTTAGTGTTGAAAAACCACTTTTCCCACTTGTGTTAGTGTTGAAAAACCACTTTTCGCACTTGTGTTAGTGTTGAAAAACCACTTTTTGCACTTGTGTTAGTGTTGAAAAAACACTTCGCACTTGTGTTAGTGGTGAAAAACCACTTTTCGCACTTGTGTTAGTGTTGAAAAAACACTTTTCGCACTTGTGTTAGTGTTGAAAAACCACTTTTTGCACTTGTGTTAGTGTTGAAAGAACACTTTTCGCACTTGTGTTGGTGCAGGAAACCACTTTTGCACTTGTATTAGTGTGGAAAAAACACTTTTTGCACTTGTGATAGTGTTGAAAAACCACTTTTCGCACTTGTGTTAGTGTTGAAAAACCACTTTTCGCACTTGTGTTGGTGCAGGAAACCACTTTTGCACTTGTATTAGTGTGGAAAAAACACTTTTTGCACTTGTGATAGTGTTGAAAAATCACATTTCGCACTTGTGTTAGTGTTGAAAAACCACTTTTCGCACTTGTGTTGGTGCAGGAAACCACTTTTGCACTTGTATTAGTGTGGAAAAACCACTTTTCACTCTTGTGTTAGTGTTGAAAAACCACTTTTCGCACTTGTGTTAGTGTTGAAAAACCACTTTTCCCACTTGTGTTGGTGCAGGAAACCACTTTTGCACTTGTATTAGTGTGGAAAAAACAATTTTTGCACTTGTGATAGTGTTGAAAAACCACTTTTCACATCTGTGTTAGTGTTGAAAAACCACTTTTCGCACTTGTGTTAGTGTTGAAAACCACTTTTCGCACTTGTGTTGGTGCAGGAAAGCATTTTTGCACTTGTATTAGTGTGGAAAAACCACTTTTTGCACTTGTGTTAGTGTTGAAAAACCACTTTTCGCACTTGTGTTAGTGTTGAAAAACCACTTTTTGCACTTGTGTTAGTGTTGAAAAACCACTTTTCGCACTTGTGTTAGTGTTGAAAAACTACTTTTCGCACTTGTGTTAGTGTTGAAAAACTACTTTTCGCACTTGTGTTAGTGTTGAAAAACCACTTTTCGCAGTTGTGTTAGTGTTGAAAAACCACTTTTCGCACTTGTGTTAGTGTTGAAAAACCACTTTTCGCACTTGTGTTGGTGCAGGAAACCACTTTTGCACTTGTATTAGTGTGGAAAAAACACTTTTTGCACTTGTGTTAGTGTTGAAAAACCACTTTTCGCACTTGTGTTAGTGTTGAAAAACCACTTTTCCCACATGTGTTGGTGCAGGAAACCACTTTTGCACTTGTATTAGTGTGGAAAAAACACTTTTTGCACTTGTGATAGTGTTGAAAAATCCACTTTTCGCACTTGTGTTAGTGTTGAAAAACCACTTTTCGCACTTGTGTTAGTGTTGAAAAACCACTTTTCGCACTTGTGTTAGTGTTGAAAAACCACTTTTCGCACTTGTGTTGGTGCAGGAAACCACTTTTGCACTTGTATTAGTGTGGAAAAAACACTTTTTGCACTTGTGATAGTGTTGAAAAACCACTTTTCGCACTTGTGTTAGTGTTGAAAAACCACTTTTCGCACTTGTGTTGGTGCAGGAAACCACTTTTGCACTTGTATTAGTGTGGAAAAAACACTTTTTGCACTTGTGATAGTGTTGAAAAACCACATTTCGCACTTGTGTTAGTGTTGAAAAACCACTTTTCGCACTTGTGTTGGAGCAGGAAACCACTTTTGCACTTGTATTAGTGTGGAAAAAACACTTTTTGCACTTGTGATAGTGTTGAAAAACCACTTTTCGCACTTGTGTTAGTGTTGAAAAACCACTTTTCACACTTGTGTTAGTGTTGAAAAACCACTTTTCGCGCATGTGTTGGTGCAGGAAACCACTTTTGCACTTGTATTAGTGTGGAAAAACCACTTTTCGCACTTGTGTTAGTGTTGGAAAACCACTTTTCGCACTTATGTTGGTGCAGGAAACCACTTTTGCACTTGTATTAGTGTGGAAAAAACACTTTTTGCACTTGTGATAGTGTTGAAAACCACTTTTCGCACTTGTGTTAGTGTTGAAAAACCACTTTTCGCACTTGTGTTAGTGTTGAAAAACCACTTTTCGCACTTGTGTTAGTGTTGAAAAACCACTTATCGCACTTGTGTTGGTGCAGGAAACCACTTTTGCACTTGTATTAGTGTGGAAAAACCACTTTTCACACTTGTGTTAGTGTTGAAAAACCACTTTTCGCACTTGTGTTAGTGTTGAAAAACCACTTTTCCCACTTGTGTTGGTGCAGGAAACCACTTTTGCACTTGTATTAGTGTGGAAAAAACACTTTTTGCACTTGTGATAGTGTTGAAAAACCACTTTTCGCACTTGTGTTAGTGTTGAAAAACCACTTTTCGCACTTGTGTTGGTGCAGGAAACCACTTTAGCACTTGTATTAGTGTGGAAAAACCACTTTTCACACTTGTGTTAGTGTTGAAAAACCACTTTTTGCACTTGTGTTGGTGCAGGAAACCACTGTTGCACTTGTATTAGTGTGGAAAAAACACTTTTTGCACTTATGATAGTGTTGAAAAACCACTTTTCGCACTTGTGTTAGTGTTGAAAAACTACTTTTCGCACTTGTGTTAGTGTTGAAAAACTACTTTTCGCACTTGTGTTAGTGTTGAAAAACCACTTTTCGCAGTTGTGTTAGTGTTGAAAAACCACTTTTCGCAGTTGTGTTAGTGTTGAAAAACCACTTTTCGCACTTGTGTTAGTGTTGAAAAACCACTTTTCGCACTTGTGTTAGTGTTGAAAAACCACTTTTCGCACTTGTGTTAGTGTTGAAAAACCACTTTTCGCACTTGTGTTAGTGTTGAAAAACCACTTTTCACACTTGTGTTAGTGTTGAAAAACCACTTTTCGCACGTGTGTTGGTGCAGGAAACCACTTTTGCACTTGTATTAGTGTGGAAAACCACTTTTCGCAATTGTGTTAGTGTTGGAAAACCACTTTTCGCACTTATGTTGGTGCAGGAAACCACTTTTGCACTTGTATTAGTGTGGAAAAAACACTTTTTGCACTTGTGATAGTGTTGAAAAACCACTTTTCGCACTTATGTTAGTGTTGAAAAACCACTTTTCGCACTTGTGTTAGTGTTGAAAAACCACTTTTCGCACTTGTGTTGGTGCAGGAAACCACTTTTGCACTTGTATTAGTGTGGAAAAACCATTTTTCACACTTGTGTTAGTGTTGAAAAACCACTTTTCGCACTTGTGTTAGTGTTGAAAAACCACTTTTCCCACTTGTGTTGGTGCAGGAAACCACTTTTGCACTTGTATTAGTGTGGAAAAAACAATTTTTGCACTTGTGATAGTGTTGAAAAACCACTTTTCGCACTTGTGTTAGTGTTGAAAAACCACTTTTCGCACTTGTGTTGGTGCAGGAAACCACTTTAGCACTTGTATTAGTGTGGAAAAACCACTTTTCGCACTTGTGTTAGTGTTGAAAAACCACTTTTTGCACTTGTGTTGGTGCAGGAAACCACTGTTGCACTTGTGTTAGTGTGGAAAAAACACTTTTTGCACTTGTGATAGTGTTGAAAAACCACTTTTCGCACTTGTGTTAGTGTTGAAAAACTACTTTTCGCACTTGTGTTAGTGTTGAAAAACTACTTTTCGCACTTGTGTTAGTGTTGAAAAACCACTTTTCGCAGTTGTGTTAGTGTTGAAAAACCACTTTTCGCACTTGTGTTAGTGTTGAAAAACCACTTTTCGCACTTGTGTTGGTGCAGGAAACCACTTTTGCACTTGTATTAGTGTGGAAAAAACACTTTTTGCACTTGTGATAGTGTTGAAAAACCACTTTTCGCACTTGTGTTAGTGTTGAAAAACCACTTTTCGCACTTGTGTTAGTGTTGAAAAACCACTTTTCCCACATGTGTTGGTGCAGGAAACCACTTTTGCACTTGTATTAGTGTGGAAAAAACACTTTTTGCACTTGTGATAGTGTTGAAAAATCCACTTTTCGCACTTGTGTTAGTGTTGAAAAACCACTTTTCGTACTTGTGTTAGTGTTGAAAAACCACTTTTCGCACTTGTGTTAGTGTTGAAAAACCACTTTTCGCACTTGTGTTGGTGCAGGAAACCACTTTTGCACTTGTATTAGTGTGGAAAAAACACTTTTTGCACTTGTGATAGTGTTGAAAAACCACTTTTCGCACTTGTGTTAGTGTTGAAAAACCACTTTTCGCACTTGTGTTGGTGCAGGAAACCACTTTTGCACTTGTATTAGTGTGGAAAAACACTTTTTGCACTTGTGATAGTGTTGAAAAACCACATTTCGCACTTGTGTTAGTGTTGAAAAACCACTTTTCGCACTTGTGTTGGAGCAGGAAACCACTTTTGCACTTGTATTAGTGTGGAAAAACCACTTTTCGCACTTGTGTTAGTGTTGGAAAACCACTTTTCGCACTTATGTTGGTGCAGGAAACCACTTTAGCACTTGTATTAGTGTGGAAAACCACTTTTCACACTTGTGTTAGTGTTGAAAAACCACTTTTTGCACTTGTGTTGGTGCAGGAAACCACTGTTGCACTTGAATTAGTGTGGAAAAAACACCTTTTGCACTTGTGATAGTGTTGAAAAACCACTTTTCGCACTTGTGTTAGTGTTGAAAAACTACTTTTTGCACTTGTGTTAGTGTTGAAAAACTACTTTTCGCACTTGTGTTAGTGTTGAAAAACCACTTTTCGCAGTTGTGTTAGTGTTGAAAAACCACTTTTCGCACTTGTGTTAGTGTTGAAAAACCACTTTTCGCACTTGTGTTGGTGCAGGAAACCACTTTTGCACTTGTATTAGTGTGGAAAAAACACGTTTTGCACTTGTGATAGTGTTGAAAAACCACTTTTCGCACTTGTGTTAGTGTTGAAAAACCACTTTTCGCACTTGTGTTAGTGTTGAAAAACCACTTTTCCCACTTGTGTTGGTGCAGGAAACCACTTTTGCACGTGTATTAGTGTGGAAAAACACTTTTTGCACTTGTGATAGTGTTGAAAAACCACTTTTCGCACTTGGGTTAGTGTTGAAAAACCACTTTTCGCACTTGTGTTAGTGTTGAAAAACCACTTTTTGCACTTGTGTTGGTGCAGGAAACCACTTTTGCACTTGTATTAGTGTGGAAAAACCACTTTTCGCACTTGTGTTAGTGTTGAAAAACCACTTTTCGCACTTGTGTTAGTGTTGAAAAACCACTTTTCGCACTTGTGTTAGTGTTGAAAAACCACTTTTCCCACTTGTGTTAGTGTTGAAAAACCACTTTTCGCACTTGTGTTAGTGTTGAAAAACCACTTTTTGCACTTGTGTTAGTGTTGAAAAACCACTTTTCACACTTGTGTTAGTGTTGAAAAACCACTTTTCGCACTTGTGTTAATGTTGAAAAACCACTTTTCGCACTTGTGTTAGTGTTGAAAAACCACTTTTCGCACTTGTGTTAGTGTTGAAAAAACACTTTTCGCACTTGTGTTGGTGCAGGAAACCACTTTTGCACTTGTATTAGTGTGGAAAAAACACTTTTTGCACTTGTGATAGTGTTGAAAAACCACTTTTCGCACTTGTGTTAGTGTTGAAAAACCACTTTTCGCACTTGTGTTGGTGCAGGAAACCACTTTTGCACTTGTATTAGTGTGGAAAAAACACTTTTTGCACTTGTGATAGTGTTGAAAAATCACATTTCACACTTGTGTTAGTGTTGAAAAACCACTTTTCGCACTTGTGTTGGTGCAGGAAACCACTTTTGCACTTGTATTAGTGTGGAAAAAACACTTTTTGCACTTGTGATAGTGTTGAAAAACCACTTTTCGCACTTGTGTTAGTGTTGAAAAACCACTTTTCGCACTTGTGTTGGTGCAGGAAACCACTTTTGCACTTGTATTAGTGTGGAAAAAACACTTTTTGCACTTGTGATAGTGTTGAAAAACCACATTTCGCACTTGTGTTAGTGTTGAAAAACCACTTTTCGCACTTGTGTTGGAGCAGGAAACCACTTTTGCACTTGTATTAGTGTGGAAAAAACACTTTTTGCACTTGTGATAGTGTTGAAAAACCACTTTTCGCACTTGTGTTAGTGTTGAAAAACCACTTTTCACACTTGTGTTAGTGTTGAAAAACCACTTTTCGCGCTTGTGTTGGTGCAGGAAACCACTTTTGCACTTGTATTAGTGTGGAAAAACCACTTTTCGCACTTGTGTTAGTGTTGGAAAACCACTTTTCGCACTTATGTTGGTGCAGGAAACCACTTTTGCACTTGTATTAGTGTGGAAAAAACACTTTTTGCACTTGTGATAGTGTTGAAAACCACTTTTCGCACTTGTGTTAGTGTTGAAAAACCACTTTTCGCACTTGTGTTAGTGTTGAAAAACCACTTTTCGCACTTGTGTTAGTGTTGAAAAACCACTTATCGCACTTGTGTTGGTGCAGGAAACCACTTTTGCACTTGTATTAGTGTGGAAAAACCACTTTTCACACTTGTGTTAGTGTTGAAAAACCACTTTTCGCACTTGTGTTAGTGTTGAAAAACCACTTTTCCCACTTGTGTTGGTGCAGGAAACCACTTTTGCACTTGTATTAGTGTGGAAAAAACACTTTTTGCACTTGTGATAGTGTTGAAAAACCACTTTTCGCACTTGTGTTAGTGTTGAAAAACCACTTTTCGCACTTGTGTTGGTGCAGGAAACCACTTTAGCACTTGTATTAGTGTGGAAAAACCACTTTTCACACTTGTGTTAGTGTTGAAAAACCACTTTTTGCACTTGTGTTGGTGCAGGAAACCACTGTTGCACTTGTATTAGTGTGGAAAAAACACTTTTTGCACTTATGATAGTGTTGAAAAACCACTTTTCGCACTTGTGTTAGTGTTGAAAAACTACTTTTCGCACTTGTGTTAGTGTTGAAAAACCACTTTTCGCAGTTGTGTTAGTGTTGAAAAACCACTTTTCGCACTTGTGTTAGTGTTGAAAAACCACTTTTCGCACTTGTGTTAGTGTTGAAAAACCACTTTTCGCACTTGTGTTAGTGTTGAAAAACCACTTTTCGCACTTGTGTTAGTGTTGAAAAACCACTTTTCACACTTGTGTTAGTGTTGAAAAACCACTTTTCGCACGTGTGTTGGTGCAGGAAACCACTTTTGCACTTGTATTAGTGTGGAAAACCACTTTTCGCAATTGTGTTAGTGTTGGAAAACCACTTTTCGCACTTATGTTGGTGCAGGAAACCACTTTTGCACTTGTATTAGTGTGGAAAAAACACTTTTTGCACTTGTGATAGTGTTGAAAAACCACTTTTCGCACTTATGTTAGTGTTGAAAAACCACTTTTCGCACTTGTGTTAGTGTTGAAAAACCACTTTTCACACTTGTGTTGGTGCAGGAAACCACTTTTGCACTTGTATTAGTGTGGAAAAACAATTTTTCACACTTGTGTTAGTGTTGAAAAACCACTTTTCGCACTTGTGTTAGTGTTGAAAAACCACTTTTCCCACTTGTGTTGGTGCAGGAAACCACTTTTGCACTTGTATTAGTGTGGAAAAAACAATTTTTGCACTTGTGATAGTGTTGAAAAACCACTTTTCGCACTTGTGTTAGTGTTGAAAAACCACTTTTCGCACTTGTGTTGGTGCAGGAAACCACTTTAGCACTTGTATTAGTGTGGAAAAACCACTTTTCGCACTTGTGTTAGTGTTGAAAAACCACTTTTTGCACTTGTGTTGGTGCAGGAAACCACTGTTGCACTTGTGTTAGTGTGGAAAAAACACTTTTTGCACTTGTGATAGTGTTGAAAAACCACTTTTCGCACTTGTGTTAGTGTTGAAAAACTACTTTTCGCACTTGTGTTAGTGTTGAAAAACTACTTTTCGCACTTGTGTTAGTGTTGAAAAACCACTTTTCGCAGTTGTGTTAGTGTTGAAAAACCACTTTTCGCACTTGTGTTAGTGTTGAAAAACCACTTTTCGCACTTGTGTTGGTGCAGGAAACCACTTTTGCACTTGTATTAGTGTGGAAAAAACACTTTTTGCACTTGTGATAGTGTTGAAAAACCACTTTTCGCACTTGTGTTAGTGTTGAAAAACCACTTTTCGCACTTGTGTTAGTGTTGAAAAACCACTTTTCCCACATGTGTTGGTGCAGGAAACCACTTTTGCACTTGTATTAGTGTGGAAAAAACACTTTTTGCACTTGTGATAGTGTTGAAAAATCCACTTTTCGCACTTGTGTTAGTGTTGAAAAACCACTTTTCGTACTTGTGTTAGTGTTGAAAAACCACTTTTCGCACTTGTGTTAGTGTTGAAAAACCACTTTCGCACTTGTGTTGGTGCAGGAAACCACTTTTGCACTTGTATTAGTGTGGAAAAAACACTTTTTGCACTTGTGATAGTGTTGAAAAACCACTTTTCGCACTTGTGTTAGTGTTGAAAAACCACTTTTCGCACTTGTGTTGGTGCAGGAAACCACTTTTGCACTTGTATTAGTGTGGAAAAACACTTTTTGCACTTGTGATAGTGTTGAAAAACCACATTTCGCACTTGTGTTAGTGTTGAAAAACCACTTTTCGCACTTGTGTTGGAGCAGGAAACCACTTTTGCACTTGTATTAGTGTGGAAAAACCACTTTTCGCACTTGTGTTAGTGTTGGAAAACCACTTTTCGCACTTATGTTGGTGCAGGAAACCACTTTAGCACTTGTATTAGTGTGGAAAACCACTTTTCACACTTGTGTTAGTGTTGAAAAACCACTTTTTGCACTTGTGTTGGTGCAGGAAACCACTGTTGCACTTGAATTAGTGTGGAAAAAACACCTTTTGCACTTGTGATAGTGTTGAAAAACCACTTTTTGCACTTGTGTTAGTGTTGAAAAACTACTTTTTGCACTTGTGTTAGTGTTGAAAAACTACTTTTCGCACTTGTGTTAGTGTTGAAAAACCACTTTTCGCAGTTGTGTTAGTGTTGAAAAACCACTTTTCGCACTTGTGTTAGTGTTGAAAAACCACTTTTCGCACTTGTGTTGGTGCAGGAAACCACTTTTGCACTTGTATTAGTGTGGAAAAAACACGTTTTGCACTTGTGATAGTGTTGAAAAACCACTTTTCGCACTTGTGTTAGTGTTGAAAAACCACTTTTCGCACTTGTGTTAGTGTTGAAAAACCACTTTTCCCACTTGTGTTGGTGCAGGAAACCACTTTTGCACGTGTATTAGTGTGGAAAAACACTTTTTGCACTTGTGATAGTGTTGAAAAACCACTTTTCGCACTTGGGTTAGTGTTGAAAAACCACTTTTCGCACTTGTGTTAGTGTTGAAAAACCACTTTTTGCACTTGTGTTGGTGCAGGAAACCACTTTTGCACTTGTATTAGTGTGGAAAAACCACTTTTCGCACTTGTGTTAGTGTTGAAAAACCACTTTTCGCACTTGTGTTAGTGTTGAAAAACCACTTTTCGCACTTGTGTTAGTGTTGAAAAACCACTTTTCCCACTTGTGTTAGTGTTGAAAAACCACTTTTCGCACTTGTGTTAGTGTTGAAAAACCACTTTTTGCACTTGTGTTAGTGTTGAAAAACCACTTTTCACACTTGTGTTAGTGTTGAAAAACCACTTTTCGCACTTGTGTTAATGTTGAAAAACCACTTTTCGCACTTGTGTTAGTGTTGAAAAACCACTTTTCGCACTTGTGTTAGTGTTGAAAAAACACTTTTCGCACTTGTGTTGGTGCAGGAAACCACTTTTGCACTTGTATTAGTGTGGAAAAAACACTTTTTGCACTTGTGATAGTGTTGAAAAACCACTTTTCGCACTTGTGTTAGTGTTGAAAAACCACTTTTCGCACTTGTGTTGGTGCAGGAAACCACTTTTGCACTTGTATTAGTGTGGAAAAAACACTTTTTGCACTTGTGATAGTGTTGAAAAATCACATTTCACACTTGTGTTAGTGTTGAAAAACCACTTTTCGCACTTGTGTTGGTGCAGGAAACCACTTTTGCACTTGTATTAGTGTGGAAAAACCACTTTTCACACGTGTGTTAGTGTTGGAAAACCACTTTTCGCACTTATGTTGGTGCAGGAAACCACTTTTGCACTTGTATTAGTGTAGAAAAAACACTTTTTGCACTTGTGATAGTGTTGAAAAACCACTTTTCGCACTTGTGTTAGTGTTGAAAAACCACTTTTCGCACTTGTGTTAGTGTTGAAAAACCACTTTTCGCACTTGTGTTGGTGCAGGAAACCACTTTTGCACTTGTATTAGTGTGGAAAAACCACTTTTCACACTTGTGTTAGTGTTGAAAAACCACTTTTCGCACTTGTGTTAGTGTTGAAAAACCACTTTTCCCACTTGTGTTGGTGCAGGAAACCACTTTTGCACTTGTATTAGTGTGGAAAAATCACTTTTTGCACTTGTGATAGTGTTGAAAAAGCACTTTTCGCACTTGTGTTAGTGTTGAAAAACCACTTTTCGCACTTGTGTTGGTGCAGGAAACCACTTTAGCACTTGTATTAGTGTGGAAAAACCACTTTTCGCACTTGTGTTAGTGTTGAAAAACCACTTTTTGCACTTGTGTTGGTGCAGGAAACCACTTTTGCACTTGTATTAGTGTGGAAAAAACACTTTTTGCACTTGTGATAGTGTTGAAAAACCACTTTTCGCACTTGTGTTGGTGCAGGAAACCACGTTTGCACTTGTATTAGTGTGGAAAAACCACTTTTCGCACGTGTGTTAGTGTTGGAAAACCACTTTTCGCACTTATGTTGGTGCAGGAAACCACTTTTGCACTTGTATTAGTGTGGAAAAAACACTTTTTGCACTTGTGATAGTGTTGAAAAACCACTTTTCGCACTTGTGTTAGTGTTGAAAAACCACTTTTCGCACTTGTGTTAGTGTTGAAAAACCACTTTTCGCACTTGTGTTGGTGCAGGAAACCACTTTTGCACTTGTATTAGTGTGGAAAAACCACTTTTCACACTTGTGTTAGTGTTGAAAAACCACTTTTCGCACTTGTGTTAGTGTTGAAAAACCACTTTTCCCACTTGTGTTGGTGCAGGAAACCACTTTTGCACTTGTATTAGTGTGGAAAAAACACTTTTTGCACTTGTGATAGTGTTGAAAAAGCACTTTTCGCACTTGTGTTAGTGTTGAAAAACCACTTTTCGCACTTGTGTTGGTGCAGGAAACCACTTTAGCACTTGTATTAGTGTGGAAAAACCACTTTTCGCACTTGTGTTAGTGTTGAAAAACCACTTTTTGCACTTGTGTTGGTGCAGGAAACCACTGTTGCACTTGTATTAGTGTGAAAAAAACACTTTTTGCACTTGTGATAGTGTTGAAAAACCGCTTTTCGCACTTGTGTTAGTGTTGAAAAACTACTTTTCGCACTTGTGTTAGTGTTGAAAAACTACTTTTCACACTTGTGTTAGTGTTGAAAAACCACTTTTCGCAGTTGTGTTAGTGTTGAAAAACCACTTTTCGCACTTGTGTTAGTGTTGAAAAACCACTTTTCGCACTTGTGTTAGTGTTGAAAAACCACTTTTCCCACTTGTGTTAGTGTTGAAAAACCACTTTTCGCACTTGTGTTAGTGTTGAAAAACCACTTTTTGCACTTGTGTTAGTGTTGAAAAACCACTTTTCACACTTGTGTTAGTGTTGAAAAACCACTTTTCGCACTTGTGTTAGTGTTGAAAAACCACTTTTCGCACTTGTGTTAGTGTTGAAAAACCACTTTTCGCACTTGTGTTAGTGTTGAAAAAACACTTTTCGCACTTGTGTTGGTGCAGGAAACCACTTTTGCACTTGTATTAGTGTGGAAAAAACACTTTTTGCACTTGTGATAGTGTTGAAAAAACACTTTTCGCACTTGTGTTGGAGCAGGAAACCACTTTTGCACTTGTATTAGTGTGGAAAAACCACTTTTCGCACTTGTGTTAGTGTTGGAAAACCACTTTTCGCACTTATGTTGGTGCAGGAAACCACTTTAGCACTTGTATTAGTGTGGAAAACCACTTTTCACACTTGTGTTAGTGTTGAAAAACCACTTTTTGCACTTGTGTTGGTGCAGGAAACCACTGTTGCACTTGAATTAGTGTGGAAAAAACACCTTTTGCACTTGTGATAGTGTTGAAAAACCACTTTTCGCACTTGTGTTAGTGTTGAAAAACTACTTTTTGCACTTGTGTTAGTGTTGAAAAACCACTTTTTGCACTTGTGTTGGTACAGGAAACCACTTTTGCACTTGTATTAGTGTGGAAAAACCACTTTTCGCACTTGTGTTAGTGTTGAAAAACCACTTTTCGCACTTGTGTTAGTGTTGAAAAACCACTTTTCGCACTTGTGTTAGTGTTGAAAAACCACTTTTCCCACTTGTGTTAGTGTTGAAAAACCACTTTTCGCACTTGTGTTAGTGTTGAAAAACCACTTTTTGCACTTGTGTTAGTGTTGAAAAACCACTTTTCACACTTGTGTTAGTGTTGAAAAACCACTTTTCGCACTTGTGTTAGTGTTGAAAAACCACTTTTCGCACTTGTGTTAGTGTTGAAAAACCACTTTTCGCACTTGTGTTAGTGTTGAAAAACCACTTTTCGCACTTGTGTTGGTGCAGGAAACCACTTTTGCACTTGTATTAGTGTGGAAAAAACACTTTTTGCATTTGTGATAGTGTTGAAAAACCACTTTTCGCACTTGTGTTAGTGTTGAAAAACCACTTTTCGCACTTGTGTTGGTGCAGGAAACCACTTTTGCACTTGTATTAGTGTGGAAAAAACACTTTTTGCATTTGTGATAGTGTTGAAAAATCACATTTCACACTTGTGTTAGTGTTGAAAAACCACTTTTCGCACTTGTGTTGGTGCAGGAAACCACTTTTGCACTTGTATTAGTGTAGAAAACCACTTTTCACACGTGTGTTAGTGTTGGAAAACCACTTTTCGCACTTATGTTGGTGCAGGAAACCACTTTTGCACTTGTATTAGTGTGGAAAAAACACTTTTTGCACTTGTGATAGTGTTGAAAAACCACTTTTCGCACTTGTGTTAGTGTTGAAAAACCACTTTTCGCACTTGTGTTAGTGTTGAAAAACCACTTTTCGCACTTGTGTTGGTGCAGGAAACCACTTTTGCACTTGTATTAGTGTGGAAAAACCACTTTTCACACTTGTGTTAGTGTTGAAAAACCACTTTTCGCACTTGTGTTAGTGTTGAAAAACCACTTTTCCCACTTGTGTTGGTGCAGGAAACCACTTTTGCACTTGTATTAGTGTGGAAAAAACACTTTTTGCACTTGTGATAGTGTTGAAAAAGCACTTTTCGCACTTGTGTTAGTGTTGAAAAACCACTTTTCGCACTTGTGTTGGTGCAGGAAACCACTTTAGCACTTGTATTAGTGTGGAAAAACCACTTTTCGCACTTGTGTTAGTGTTGAAAAACCACTTTTTGCACTTGTGTTGGTGCAGGAAACCACTTTTGCACTTGTATTAGTGTGGAAAAAACACTTTTTGCACTTGTGATGGTGTTGAAAAACCACTTTTCGCACTTGTGTTGGTGCAGGAAACCACGTTTGCACTTGTATTAGTGTGGAAAAACCACTTTTCGCAAGTGTGTTAGTGTTGGAAAACCACTTTTTGCACTTATGTTGGTGCAGGAAACCACTTTTGCACTTGTATTAGTGTGGAAAAAACACTTTTTGCACTTGTGATAGTGTTGAAAAACCACTTTTCGCACTTGTGTTAGTGTTGAAAAACCACTTTTCGCACTTGTGTTAGTGTTGAAAAACCACTTTTCGCACTTGTGTTGGTGCAGGAAACCACTTTTGCACTTGTATTAGTGTGGAAAAACCACTTTTCACACTTGTGTTAGTGTTGAAAAACCACTTTTCGCACTTGTGTTAGTGTTGAAAAACCACTTTTCCCACTTGTGTTGGTGCAGGAAACCACTTTTGCACTTGTATTAGTGTGGAAAAAACACTTTTTGCACTTGTGATAGTGTTGAAAAAGCACTTTTCGCACTTGTGTTAGTGTTGAAAAACCACTTTTCGCACTTGTGTTGGTGCAGGAAACCACTTTAGCACTTGTATTAGTGTGGAAAAACCACTTTTCGCACTTGTGTTAGTGTTGAAAAACCACTTTTTGCACTTGTGTTGGTGCAGGAAACCACTGTTGCACTTGTATTAGTGTGGAAAAAACACTTTTTGCACTTGTGATAGTGTTGAAAAACCACTTTTCGCACTTGTGTTAGTGTTGAAAAACTACTTTTCGCACTTGTGTTAGTGTTGAAAAACTACTTTTCACACTTGTGTTGGTGTTGAAAAACCACTTTTCGCAGTTGTGTTAGTGTTGAAAAACCACTTTTCGCACTTGTGTTAGTGTTGAAAAACCACTTTTCGCACTTGTGTTAGTGTTGAAAAACCACTTTTCCCACTTGTGTTAGTGTTGAAAAACCACTTTTCGCACTTGTGTTAGTGTTGAAAAACCACTTTTTGCACTTGTGTTAGTGTTGAAAAACCACTTTTCACACTTGTGTTAGTGTTGAAAAACCACTTTTCGCACTTGTGTTAGTGTTGAAAAACCACTTTTCGCACTTGTGTTAGTGTTGAAAAACCACTTTTCGCACTTGTGTTAGTGTTGAAAAAACACTTTTCGCACTTGTGTTGGTGCAGGAAACCACTTTTGCACTTGTATTAGTGTGGAAAAAACACTTTTTGCACTTGTGATAGTGTTGAAAAACCACTTTTCGCACTTGTGTTAGTGTTGAAAAACCACTTTTCGCACTTGTGTTGGTGCAGGAAACCACTTTTGCACTTGTATTAGTGTGGAAAAAACACTTTTTGCACTTGTGATAGTGTTGAAAAATCACATTTCACACTTGTGTTAGTGTTGAAAAACCACTTTTCGCACTTGTGTTGGTGCAGGAAACCACTTTTGCACTTGTATTAGTGTGGAAAAACCACTTTTCGCACGTGTGCTAGTGTTGGAAAACCACTTTTCGCACTTATGTTGGTGCAGGAAACCACTTTTGCACTTGTATTAGTGTGGAAAAAACACTTTTTGCACTTGTGATAGTGTTGAAAAACCACTTTTCGCACTTGTGTTAGTGTTGAAAAACCACTTTTCGCACTTGTGTTAGTGTTGAAAAATCACTTTTCGCACTTGTGTTGGTGCAGGAAACCACTTTTGCACTTGTATTAGTGTGGAAAAACCACTTTTCACACTTGTGTTAGTGTTGAAAAACCACTTTTCGCACTTGTGTTAGTGTTGAAAAACCACTTTTCCCACTTGTGTTGGTGCAGGAAACCACTTTTGCACTTGTATTAGTGTGGAAAAAACACTTTTTGCACTTGTGATAGTGTTGAAAAACCACTTTTCGCACTTGTGTTAGTGTTGAAAAACCACTTTTCGCACTTGTGTTGGTGCAGGAAACCACTTTAGCACTTGTATTAGTGTGGAAAAACCACTTTTCGCACTTGTGTTAGTGTTGAAAAACCACTTTTTGCACTTGTGTTGGTGCAGGAAACCACTGTTGCACTTGTATTAGTGTGGAAAAAACACTTTTTGCACTTGTGATAGTGTTGAAAAACCACTTTTCGCACTTGTGTTAGTGTTGAAAAACTACTTTTCGCACTTGTGTTAGTGTTGAAAAACTACTTTTCACACTTGTGTTAGTGTTGAAAAACCACTTTTCGCAGTTGTGTTAGTGTTGAAAAACCACTTTTCGCACTTGTGTTAGTGTTGAAAAACCACTTTTCGCACTTGTGTTGGTGCAGGAAACCACTTTTGCACTTGTATTAGTGTGGAAAAAACACTTTTTGCACTTGTGATAGTGTTGAAAAACCACTTTTCGCACTTGTGTTAGTGTTGAAAAACCACTTTTCGCACTTGTGTTAGTGTTGAAAAATCACTTTTCGCACTTGTGTTAGTGTTGAAAAACCACTTTTCGCGCTTGTGTTGGTGCAGGAAACCACTTTTGCACTTGTATTAGTGTGGAAAAACCACTTTTCGCACTTGTGTTAGTGTTGGAAAACCACTTTTCGCACTTATGTTGGTGCAGGAAACCACTTTTGCACTTGTATTAGTGTGGAAAAAACACTTTTTGCACTTGTGATAGTGTTGAAAAACCACTTTTCGCACTTGTGTTAGTGTTGAAAAACTACTTTTCGCACTTGTGTTAGTGTTGAAAAACCACTTTTCGCACTTGTGTTAGTGTTGAAAAACCACTTATCGCACTTGTGTTGGTGCAGGAAACCACTTTTGCACTTGTATTAGTGTGGAAAAACCACTTTTCACACTTGTGTTAGTGTTGAAAAACCACTTTTCGCACTTGTGTTAGTGTTGAAAAACCACTTTTCCCACTTGTGTTGGTGCAGGAAACCACTTTTGCACTTGTATTAGTGTGGAAAAAACACTTTTTGCACTTGTGATAGTGTTGAAAAACCACTTTTCGCACTTGTGTTAGTGTTGAAAAACCACTTTTCGCACTTGTGTTGGTGCAGGAAACCACTTTAGCACTTGTATTAGTGTGGAAAAACCACTTTTCACACTTGTGTTAGTGTTGAAAAACCACTTTTTGCACTTGTGTTGGTGCAGGAAACCACTGTTGCACTTGTATTAGTGTGGAAAAAACACTTTTTGCACTTATGATAGTGTTGAAAAACCACTTTTCGCACTTGTGTTAGTGTTGAAAAACTACTTTTCGCACTTGTGTTAGTGTTGAAAAACTACTTTTCGCACTTGTGTTAGTGTTGAAAAACCACTTTTCGCAGTTGTGTTAGTGTTGAAAAACCACTTTTTGCACTTGTGTTAGTGTTGAAAAACCACTTTTCGCACTTGTGTTAGTGTTGAAAAACCACTTTTCGCACTTGTGTTAGTGTTGAAAAACCACTTTTCGCACTTGTGTTAGTGTTTGAAAAACCACTTTTCACACTTGTGTTAGTGTTGAAAAACCACTTTTCGCACGTGTGTTGGTGCAGGAAACCACTTTTGCACTTGTATTAGTGTGGAAAACCACTTATCGCACTTGTGTTAGTGTTGGAAAACCACTTTTCGCACTTATGTTGGTGCAGGAAACCACTTTTGCACTTGTATTAGTGTGGAAAAAACACTTTTTGCACTTGTGATAGTGTTGAAAAACCACTTTTCGCACTTATGTTAGTGTTGAAAAACCACTTTTCGCACTTGTGTTAGTGTTGAAAAACCACTTTTCGCACTTGTGTTGGTGCAGGAAACCACTTTTGCACTTGTATTAGTGTGGAAAAACCATTTTTCACACTTGTGTTAGTGTTGAAAAACCACTTTTCGCTTGTGTTAGTGTTGAAAAACCACTTTTCGCACTTGTGTTGGTGCAGGAAACCACTTTTGCACTTGTATTAGTGTGGAAAAAACAATTTTTGCACTTGTGATAGTGTTGAAAAACCACTTTTCGCACTTGTGTTAGTGTTGAAAAACCACTTTTCGCACTTGTGTTGGTGCAGGAAACCACTTTAGCACTTGTATTAGTGTGGAAAAACCACTTTTCGCACTTGTGTTAGTGTTGAAAAACCACTTTTTGCACTTGTGTTGGTGCAGGAAACCACTGTTGCACTTGTATTAGTGTGGAAAAAACATTTTTTGCACTTGTGATAGTGTTGAAAAACCACTTTTCGCACTTGTGTTAGTGTTGAAAAACTACTTTTCGCACTTGTGTTAGTGTTGAAAAACTACTTTTCGCACTTGTGTTAGTGTTGAAAAACCACTTTTCGCAGTTGTGTTAGTGTTGAAAAACCACTTTTCGCACTTGTGTTAGTGTTGAAAAACCACTTTTCGCACTTGTGTTGGTGCAGGAAACCACTTTTGCACTTGTATTAGTGTGGAAAAAACACTTTTTGCACTTGTGATAGTGTTGAAAAACCACTTTTCGCACTTGTGTTAGTGTTGAAAAACCACTTTTCGCACTTGTGTTAGTGTTGAAAAACCACTTTTCCCACATGTGTTGGTGCAGGAAACCACTTTTGCACTTGTATTAGTGTGGAAAAAACACTTTTTGCACTTGTGATAGTGTTGAAAAATCCACTTTTCGCACTTGTGTTAGTGTTGAAAAACCACTTTTCGTACTTGTGTTAGTGTTGAAAAACCACTTTTCGCACTTGTGTTAGTGTTGAAAAACCACTTTTCGCACTTGTGTTGGTGCAGGAAACCACTTTTGCACTTGTATTAGTGTGGAAAAAACACTTTTTGCACTTGTGATAGTGTTGAAAAACCACTTTTCGCACTTGTGTTAGTGTTGAAAAACCACTTTTCGCACTTGTGTTGGTGCAGGAAACCACTTTTGCACTTGTATTAGTGTGGAAAAAACACTTTTTGCACTTGTGATAGTGTTGAAAAACCACATTTCGCACTTGTGTTAGTGTTGAAAAACCACTTTTCGCACTTGTGTTGGAGCAGGAAACCACTTTTGCACTTGTATTAGTGTGGAAAAACCACTTTTCGCACTTGTGTTAGTGTTGGAAAACCACTTTTCGCACTTATGTTGGTGCAGGAAACCACTTTAGCACTTGTATTAGTGTGGAAAACCACTTTTCACACTTGTGTTAGTGTTGAAAAACCACTTTTTGCACTTGTGTTGGTGCAGGAAACCACTGTTGCACTTGAATTAGTGTGGAAAAAACACCTTTTGCACTTGTGATAGTGTTGAAAAACCACTTTTCGCACTTGTGTTAGTGTTGAAAAACTACTTTTTGCACTTGTGTTAGTGTTGAAAAACTACTTTTCGCACTTGTGTTAGTGTAGAAAAACCACTTTTCGCAGTTGTGTTAGTGTTGAAAAACCACTTTTCGCACTTGTGTTAGTGTTGAAAAACCACTTTTCGCACTTGTGTTGGTGCAGGAAACCACTTTTGCACTTGTATTAGTGTGGAAAAAACACGTTTTGCACTTGTGATAGTGTTGAAAAACCACTTTTCGCACTTGTGTTAGTGTTGAAAAACCACTTTTCGCACTTGTGTTAGTGTTGAAAAACCACTTTTCCCACTTGTGTTGGTGCAGGAAACCACTTTTGCACGTGTATTAGTGTGGAAAAACACTTTTTGCACTTGTGATAGTGTTGAAAAACCTCTTTTCGCACTTGGGTTAGTGTTGAAAAACCACTTTTCGCACTTGTGTTAGTGTTGAAAAACCACTTTTTGCACTTGTGTTGGTGCAGGAAACCACTTTTGCACTTGTATTAGTGTGGAAAAACCACTTTTCGCACTTGTGATAGTGTTGAAAAACCACTTTTCGCACTTGTATTAGTGTGGAAAAACCACTTTTCGCACTTGTGTTAGTGTTGAAAAACCACTTTTCGCACTTGTGTTAGTGTTGAAAAACCACTTTTCCCACTTGTGTTAGTGTTGAAAAACCACTTTTCGCACTTGTGTTAGTGTTGAAAAACCACTTTTTGCACTTGTGTTAGTGTTGAAAAACCACTTTTCACACTTGTGTTAGTGTTGAAAAACCACTTTTCGCACTTGTGTTAGTGTTGAAAAACCACTTTTCGCACTTGTGTTAGTGTTGAAAAACCACTTTTCGCAGTTGTGTTAGTGTTGAAAAACCACTTTTCGCACTTGTGTTAGTGTTGAAAAACCACTTTTCGCACTTGTGTTGGTGCAGGAAACCACTTTTGCACTTGTATTAGTGTGGAAAAAACACTTTTTGCACTTGTGATAGTGTTGAAAAACCACTTTTCGCACTTGTGTTAGTGTTGAAAAACCACTTTTCGCACTTGTGTTAGTGTTGAAAAATCACTTTTCGCACTTGTGTTAGTGTTGAAAAACCACTTTTCGCGCTTGTGTTGGTGCAGGAAACCACTTTTGCACTTGTATTAGTGTGGAAAAACCACTTTTCGCACTTGTGTTAGTGTTGGAAAACCACTTTTCGCACTTATGTTGGTGCAGGAAACCACTTTTGCACTTGTATTAGTGTGGAAAAAACACTTTTTGCACTTGTGATAGTGTTGAAAAACCACTTTTCGCACTTGTGTTAGTGTTGAAAAACTACTTTTCGCACTTGTGTTAGTGTTGAAAAACCACTTTTCGCACTTGTGCTAGTGTTGAAAAACCACTTATCGCACTTGTGTTGGTGCAGGAAACCACTTTTGCACTTGTATTAGTGTGGAAAAACCACTTTTCACACTTGTGTTAGTGTTGAAAAACCACTTTTCGCACTTGTGTTAGTGTTGAAAAACCACTTTTCCCACTTGTGTTGGTGCAGGAAACCACTTTTGCACTTGTATTAGTGTGGAAAAAACACTTTTTGCACTTGTGATAGTGTTGAAAAACCACTTTTCGCACTTGTGTTAGTGTTGAAAAACCACTTTTCGCACTTGTGTTGGTGCAGGAAACCACTTTAGCACTTGTATTAGTGTGGAAAAACCACTTTTCACACTTGTGTTAGTGTTGAAAAACCACTTTTTGCACTTGTGTTGGTGCAGGAAACCACTGTTGCACTTGTATTAGTGTGGAAAAAACACTTTTTGCACTTATGATAGTGTTGAAAAACCACTTTTCGCACTTGTGTTAGTGTTGAAAAACTACTTTTCGCACTTGTGTTAGTGTTGAAAAACTACTTTTCGCACTTGTGTTAGTGTTGAAAAACCACTTTTCGCAGTTGTGTTAGTGTTGAAAAACCACTTTTTGCACTTGTGTTAGTGTTGAAAAACCACTTTTCGCACTTGTGTTAGTGTTGAAAAACCACTTTTCGCACTTGTGTTAGTGTTGAAAAACCACTTTTCGCACTTGTGTTAGTGTTTGAAAAACCACTTTTCACACTTGTGTTAGTGTTGAAAAACCACTTTTCGCACGTGTGTTGGTGCAGGAAACCACTTTTGCACTTGTATTAGTGTGGAAAACCACTTATCGCACTTGTGTTAGTGTTGGAAAACCACTTTTCGCACTTATGTTGGTGCAGGAAACCACTTTTGCACTTGTATTAGTGTGGAAAAAACACTTTTTGCACTTGTGATAGTGTTGAAAAACCACTTTTCGCACTTATGTTAGTGTTGAAAAACCACTTTTCGCACTTGTGTTAGTGTTGAAAAACCACTTTTCGCACTTGTGTTGGTGCAGGAAACCACTTTTGCACTTGTATTAGTGTGGAAAAACCATTTTTCACACTTGTGTTAGTGTTGAAAAACCACTTTTCGCTTGTGTTAGTGTTGAAAAACCACTTTTCGCACTTGTGTTGGTGCAGGAAACCACTTTTGCACTTGTATTAGTGTGGAAAAAACAATTTTTGCACTTGTGATAGTGTTGAAAAACCACTTTTCGCACTTGTGTTAGTGTTGAAAAACCACTTTTCGCACTTGTGTTGGTGCAGGAAACCACTTTAGCACTTGTATTAGTGTGGAAAAACCACTTTTCGCACTTGTGTTAGTGTTGAAAAACCACTTTTTGCACTTGTGTTGGTGCAGGAAACCACTGTTGCACTTGTATTAGTGTGGAAAAAACATTTTTTGCACTTGTGATAGTGTTGAAAAACCACTTTTCGCACTTGTGTTAGTGTTGAAAAACTACTTTTCGCACTTGTGTTAGTGTTGAAAAACTACTTTTCGCACTTGTGTTAGTGTTGAAAAACCACTTTTCGCAGTTGTGTTAGTGTTGAAAAACCACTTTTCGCACTTGTGTTAGTGTTGAAAAACCACTTTTCGCACTTGTGTTGGTGCAGGAAACCACTTTTGCACTTGTATTAGTGTGGAAAAAACACTTTTTGCACTTGTGATAGTGTTGAAAAACCACTTTTCGCACTTGTGTTAGTGTTGAAAAACCACTTTTCGCACTTGTGTTAGTGTTGAAAAACCACTTTTCCCACATGTGTTGGTGCAGGAAACCACTTTTGCACTTGTATTAGTGTGGAAAAAACACTTTTTGCACTTGTGATAGTGTTGAAAAATCCACTTTTCGCACTTGTGTTAGTGTTGAAAAACCACTTTTCGTACTTGTGTTAGTGTTGAAAAACCACTTTTCGCACTTGTGTTAGTGTTGAAAAACCACTTTTCGCACTTGTGTTGGTGCAGGAAACCACTTTTGCACTTGTATTAGTGTGGAAAAAACACTTTTTGCACTTGTGATAGTGTTGAAAAACCACTTTTCGCACTTGTGTTAGTGTTGAAAAACCACTTTTCGCACTTGTGTTGGTGCAGGAAACCACTTTTGCACTTGTATTAGTGTGGAAAAAACACTTTTTGCACTTGTGATAGTGTTGAAAAACCACATTTCGCACTTGTGTTAGTGTTGAAAAACCACTTTTCGCACTTGTGTTGGAGCAGGAAACCACTTTTGCACTTGTATTAGTGTGGAAAAACCACTTTTCGCACTTGTGTTAGTGTTGGAAAACCACTTTTCGCACTTATGTTGGTGCAGGAAACCACTTTAGCACTTGTATTAGTGTGGAAAACCACTTTTCACACTTGTGTTAGTGTTGAAAAACCACTTTTTGCACTTGTGTTGGTGCAGGAAACCACTGTTGCACTTGAATTAGTGTGGAAAAAACACCTTTTGCACTTGTGATAGTGTTGAAAAACCACTTTTCGCACTTGTGTTAGTGTTGAAAAACTACTTTTTGCACTTGTGTTAGTGTTGAAAAACTACTTTTCGCACTTGTGTTAGTGTAGAAAAACCACTTTTCGCAGTTGTGTTAGTGTTGAAAAACCACTTTTCGCACTTGTGTTAGTGTTGAAAAACCACTTTTCGCACTTGTGTTGGTGCAGGAAACCACTTTTGCACTTGTATTAGTGTGGAAAAAACACGTTTTGCACTTGTGATAGTGTTGAAAAACCACTTTTCGCACTTGTGTTAGTGTTGAAAAACCACTTTTCGCACTTGTGTTAGTGTTGAAAAACCACTTTTCCCACTTGTGTTGGTGCAGGAAACCACTTTTGCACGTGTATTAGTGTGGAAAAACACTTTTTGCACTTGTGATAGTGTTGAAAAACCTCTTTTCGCACTTGGGTTAGTGTTGAAAAACCACTTTTCGCACTTGTGTTAGTGTTGAAAAACCACTTTTTGCACTTGTGTTGGTGCAGGAAACCACTTTTGCACTTGTATTAGTGTGGAAAAACCACTTTTCGCACTTGTGTTAGTGTTGAAAAACCACTTTTCGCACTTGTGTTAGTGTTGAAAAACCACTTTTCGCACTTGTGTTAGTGTTGAAAAACCACTTTTCCCACTTGTGTTAGTGTTGAAAAACCACTTTTCGCACTTGTGTTAGTGTTGAAAAACCACTTTTTGCACTTGTGTTAGTGTTGAAAAACCACTTTTCACACTTGTGTTAGTGTTGAAAAACCACTTTTCGCACTTGTGTTAGTGTTGAAAAACCACTTTTCGCACTTGTGTTAGTGTTGAAAAACCACTTTTCGCACTTGTGTTAGTGTTGAAAAAACACTTTTCGCACTTGTGTTGGTGCAGGAAACCACTTTTGCACTTGTATTAGTGTGGAAAAAACACTTTTTGCACTTGTGATAGTGTTGAAAAATCACATTTCACACTTGTGTTAGTGTTGAAAAACCACTTTTCGCACTTGTGTTGGTGCAGGAAACCACTTTTGCACTTGTATTAGTGTGGAAAAACCACTTTTCACACGTGTGTTAGTGTTGGAAAACCACTTTTCGCACTTATGTTGGTGCAGGAAACCACTTTTGCACTTGTATTAGTGTAGAAAAAACACTTTTTGCACTTGTGATAGTGTTGAAAAACCACTTTTCGCACTTGTGTTAGTGTTGAAAAACCACATTTCGCACTTGTGTTAGTGTTGAAAAACCACTTTTCGCACTTGTGTTGGTGCAGGAAACCACTTTTGCACTTGTATTAGTGTGGAAAAACCACTTTTCACACTTGTGTTAGTGTTGAAAAACCACTTTTCGCACTTGTGTTAGTGTTGAAAAACCACTTTTCCCACTTGTGTTGGTGCAGGAAACCACTTTTGCACTTGTATTAGTGTGGAAAAAACACTTTTTGCACTTGTGATAGTGTTGAAAAAGCACTTTTCGCACTTGTGTTAGTGTTGAAAAACCACTTTTCGCACTTGTGTTGGTGCAGGAAACCACTTTAGCACTTGTATTAGTGTGGAAAAACCACTTTTCGCACTTGTGTTAGTGTTGAAAAACCACTTTTTGCACTTGTGTTGGTGCAGGAAACCACTTTTGCACTTGTATTAGTGTGGAAAAAACACTTTTTGCACTTGTGATAGTGTTGAAAAACCACTTTTCGCACTTGTGTTGGTGCAGGAAACCACGTTTGCACTTGTATTCGTGTGGAAAAACCACTTTTCGCACGTGTGTTAGTGTTGGAAAACCACTTTTCGCACTTATGTTGGTGCAGGAAACCACTTTTGCACTTGTATTAGTGTGGAAAAAACACTTTTTGCACTTGTGATAGTGTTGAAAAACCACTTTTCGCACTTGTGTTAGTGTTGAAAAACCACTTTTCGCACTTGTGTTAGTGTTGAAAAACCACTTTTCGCACTTGTGTTGGTGCAGGAAACCACTTTTGCACTTGTATTAGTGTGGAAAAACCACTTTTCACACTTGTGTTAGTGTTGAAAAACCACTTTTCGCACTTGTGTTAGTGTTGAAAAACCACTTTTCCCACTTGTGTTGGTGCAGGAAACCACTTTTGCACTTGTATTAGTGTGGAAAAAACACTTTTTGCACTTGTGATAGTGTTGAAAAAGCACTTTTCGCACTTGTGTTAGTGTTGAAAAACCACTTTTCGCACTTGTGTTGGTGCAGGAAACCACTTTAGCACTTGTATTAGTGTGGAAAAACCACTTTTCGCACTTGTGTTAGTGTTGAAAAACCACTTTTTGCACTTGTGTTGGTGCAGGAAACCACTGTTGCACTTGTATTAGTGTGAAAAAAACACTTTTTGCACTTGTGATAGTGTTGAAAAACCGCTTTTCGCACTTGTGTTAGTGTTGAAAAACTACTTTTCGCACTTGTGTTAGTGTTGAAAAACTACTTTTCACACTTGTGTTAGTGTTGAAAAACCACTTTTCGCAGTTGTGTTAGTGTTGAAAAACCACTTTTCGCACTTGTGTTAGTGTTGAAAAACCACTTTTCGCACTTGTGTTAGTGTTGAAAAACCACTTTTCCCACTTGTGTTAGTGTTGAAAAACCACTTTTCGCACTTGTGTTAGTGTTGAAAAACCACTTTTTGCACTTGTGTTAGTGTTGAAAAACCACTTTTCACACTTGTGTTAGTGTTGAAAAACCACTTTTCGCACTTGTGTTAGTGTTGAAAAACCACTTTTCGCACTTGTGTTAGTGTTGAAAAACCACTTTTCGCACTTGTGTTAGTGTTGAAAAAACACTTTTCGCACTTGTGTTGGTGCAGGAAACCACTTTTGCACTTGTATTAGTGTGGAAAAAACACTTTTTGCACTTGTGATAGTGTTGAAAAAACACTTTTCGCACTTGTGTTGTAGCAGGAAACCACTTTTGCACTTGTATTAGTGTGGAAAAACCACTTTTCGCACTTGTGTTAGTGTTGGAAAACCACTTTTCGCACTTATGTTGGTGCAGGAAACCACTTTAGCACTTGTATTAGTGTGGAAAACCACTTTTCACACTTGTGTTAGTGTTGAAAAACCACTTTTTGCACTTGTGTTGGTGCAGGAAACCACTGTTGCACTTGAATTAGTGTGGAAAAAACACCTTTTGCACTTGTGATAGTGTTGAAAAACCACTTTTCGCACTTGTGTTAGTGTTGAAAAACTACTTTTTGCACTTGTGTTAGTGTTGAAAAACCACTTTTTGCACTTGTGTTGGTGCAGGAAACCACTTTTGCACTTGTATTAGTGTGGAAAAACCACTTTTCGCACTTGTGTTAGTGTTGAAAAACCACTTTTCGCACTTGTGTTATTGTTGAAAAACCACTTTTCGCACTTGTGTTAGTGTTGAAAAACCACTTTTCCCACTTGTGTTAGTGTTGAAAAACCACTTTTCGCACTTGTGTTAGTGTTGAAAAACCACTTTTTGCACTTGTGTTAGTGTTGAAAAACCACTTTTCACACTTGTGTTAGTGTTGAAAAACCACTTTTCGCACTTGTGTTAGTGTTGAAAAACCACTTTTCGCACTTGTGTTAGTGTTGAAAAACCACTTTTCGCACTTGTGTTAGTGTTGAAAAAACACTTTTCGCACTTGTGTTGGTGCAGGAAACCACTTTTGCACTTGTATTAGTGTGGAAAACACACTTTTTGCACTTGTGATAGTGTTGAAAAACCACTTTTCGCACTTGTGTTAGTGTTGAAAAACCACTTTTCGCACTTGTGTTGGTGCAGGAAACCACTTTTGCACTTGTATTAGTGTGGAAAAAACACTTTTTGCATTTGTGATAGTGTTGAAAAATCACATTTCACACTTGTGTTAGTGTTGAAAAACCACTTTTCGCACTTGTGTTGGTGCAGGAAACCACTTTTGCACTTGTATTAGTGTGGAAAACCACTTTTCACACGTGTGTTAGTGTTGGAAAACCACTTTTCGCACTTATGTTGGTGCAGGAAACCACTTTTGCACTTGTATTAGTGTGGAAAAAACACTTTTTGCACTTGTGATAGTGTTGAAAAACCACTTTTCGCACTTGTGTTAGTGTTGAAAAACCACTTTTCGCACTTGTGTTAGTGTTGAAAAACCACTTTTCGCACTTGTGTTGGTGCAGGAAACCACTTTTGCACTTGTATTAGTGTGGAAAAACCACTTTTTACACTTGTGTTAGTGTTGAAAAACCACTTTTCGCACTTGTGTTAGTGTTGAAAAACCACTTTTCCCACTTGTGTTGGTGCAGGAAACCACTTTTGCACTTGTATTAGTGTGGAAAAAACACTTTTTGCACTTGTGATAGTGTTGAAAAAGCACTTTTCGCACTTGTGTTAGTGTTGAAAAACCACTTTTCGCACTTGTGTTGGTGCAGGAAACCACTTTAGCACTTGTATTAGTGTGGAAAAACCACTTTTCGCACTTGTGTTAGTGTTGAAAAACCACTTTTTGCACTTGTGTTGGTGCAGGAAACCACTTTTGCACTTGTATTAGTGTGGAAAAAACACTTTTTGCACTTGTGATAGTGTTGAAAAACCACTTTTCGCACTTGTGTTGGTGCAGGAAACCACGTTTGCACTTGTATTAGTGTGGAAAAACCACTTTTCGCACGTGTGTTAGTGTTGGAAAACCACTTTTCGCACTTATGTTGGTGCAGGAAACCACTTTTGCACTTGTATTAGTGTGGAAAAAACACTTTTTGCACTTGTGATAGTGTTGAAAACCACTTTTCGCACTTGTGTTAGTGTTGAAAAACCACTTTTCGCACTTGTTAGTGTTGAAAAACCACTTTTCGCACTTGTGTTGGTGCAGGAAACCACTTTTGCACTTGTATTAGTGTGGAAAAACCACTTTTCACACTTGTGTTAGTGTTGAAAAACCACTTTTCGCACTTGTGTTAGTGTTGAAAAACCACTTTTCCCACTTGTGTTGGTGCAGGAAACCACTTTTGCACTTGTATTAGTGTGGAAAAAACACTTTTTGCACTTGTGATAGTGTTGAAAAAGCACTTTTCGCACTTGTGTTAGTGTTGAAAAACCACTTTTCGCACTTGTGTTGGTGCAGGAAACCACTTTAGCACTTGTATTAGTGTGGAAAAACCACTTTTCGCACTTGTGTTAGTGTTGAAAAACCACTTTTTGCACTTGTGTTGGTGCAGGAAACCACTGTTGCACTTGTATTAGTGTGGAAAAAACACTTTTTGCACTTGTGATAGTGTTGAAAAACCACTTTTCGCACTTGTGTTAGTGTTGAAAAACTACTTTTCGCACTTGTGTTAGTGTTGAAAAACTACTTTTCACACTTGTGTTAGTGTTGAAAAACCACTTTTCGCAGTTGTGTTAGTGTTGAAAAACCACTTTTCGCACTTGTGTTAGTGTTGAAAAACTACTTTTCGCACTTGTGTTAGTGTTGAAAAACTACTTTTCACACTTGTGTTAGTGTTGAAAAACCACTTTTCGCAGTTGTGTTAGTGTTGAAAAAACACTTTTCGCACTTGTGTTGGTGCAGGAAACCACTTTTGCACTTGTATTAGTGTGGAAAACACACTTTTTGCACTTGTGATAGTGTTGAAAAACCACTTTTCGCACTTGTGTTAGTGTTGAAAAACCACTTTTCGCACTTGTGTTGGTGCAGGAAACCACTTTTGCACTTGTATTAGTGTGGAAAAAACACTTTTTGCATTTGTGATAGTGTTGAAAAATCACATTTCACACTTGTGTTAGTGTTGAAAAACCACTTTTCGCACTTGTGTTGGTGCAGGAAACCACTTTTGCACTTGTATTAGTGTGGAAAAACCACTTTTCACACGTGTGTTAGTGTTGGAAAACCACTTTTCGCACTTATGTTGGTGCAGGAAACCACTTTTGCACTTGTATTAGTGTGGAAAAAACACTTTTTGCACTTGTGATAGTGTTGAAAAACCACTTTTCGCACTTGTGTTAGTGTTGAAAAACCACTTTTCGCACTTGTGTTAGTGTTGAAAAACCACTTTTCGCACTTGTGTTGGTGCAGGAAACCACTTTTGCACTTGTATTAGTGTGGAAAAACCACTTTTTACACTTGTGTTAGTGTTGAAAAACCACTTTTCGCACTTGTGTTAGTGTTGAAAAACCACTTTTCCCACTTGTGTTGGTGCAGGAAACCACTTTTGCACTTGTATTAGTGTGGAAAAAACACTTTTTGCACTTGTGATAGTGTTGAAAAAGCACTTTTCGCACTTGTGTTAGTGTTGAAAAACCACTTTTCGCACTTGTGTTGGTGCAGGAAACCACTTTAGCACTTGTATTAGTGTGGAAAAACCACTTTTCGCACTTGTGTTAGTGTTGAAAAACCACTTTTTGCACTTGTGTTGGTGCAGGAAACCACTTTTGCACTTGTATTAGTGTGGAAAAAACACTTTTTGCACTTGTGATAGTGTTGAAAAACCACTTTTCGCACTTGTGTTGGTGCAGGAAACCACGTTTGCACTTGTATTAGTGTGGAAAAACCACTTTTCGCACGTGTGTTAGTGTTGGAAAACCACTTTTCGCACTTATGTTGGTGCAGGAAACCACTTTTGCACTTGTATTAGTGTGGAAAAAACACTTTTTGCACTTGTGATAGTGTTGAAAACCACTTTTCGCACTTGTGTTAGTGTTGAAAAACCACTTTTCGCACTTGTGTTAGTGTTGAAAAACCACTTTTCGCACTTGTGTTGGTGCAGGAAACCACTTTTGCACTTGTATTAGTGTGGAAAAACCACTTTTCACACTTGTGTTAGTGTTGAAAAACCACTTTTCGCACTTGTGTTAGTGTTGAAAAACCACTTTTCCCACTTGTGTTGGTGCAGGAAACCACTTTTGCACTTGTATTAGTGTGGAAAAAACACTTTTTGCACTTGTGATAGTGTTGAAAAAGCACTTTTCGCACTTGTGTTAGTGTTGAAAAACCACTTTTCGCACTTGTGTTGGTGCAGGAAACCACTTTAGCACTTGTATTAGTGTGGAAAAACCACTTTTCGCACTTGTGTTAGTGTTGAAAAACCACTTTTTGCACTTGTGTTGGTGCAGGAAACCACTGTTGCACTTGTATTAGTGTGGAAAAAACACTTTTTGCACTTGTGATAGTGTTGAAAAACCACTTTTCGCACTTGTGTTAGTGTTGAAAAACTACTTTTCGCACTTGTGTTAGTGTTGAAAAACTACTTTTCACACTTGTGTTAGTGTTGAAAAACCACTTTTCGCAGTTGTGTTAGTGTTGAAAAACCACTTTTCGCACTTGTGTTAGTGTTGAAAAACCACTTTTCGCACTTGTGTTAGTGTTGAAAAACCACTTTTCCCACTTGTGTTAGTGTTGAAAAACCACTTTTCGCACTTGTGTTAGTGTTGAAAAACCACTTTTTGCACTTGTGTTAGTGTTGAAAAACCACTTTTCACACTTGTGTTAGTGTTGAAAAACCACTTTTCGCACTTGTGTTAGTGTTGAAAAACCACTTTTCGCACTTGTGTTAGTGTTGAAAAACCACTTTTCGCACTTGTGTTAGTGTTGAAAAAACACTTTTCGCACTTGTGTTGGTGCAGGAAACCACTTTTGCACTTGTATTAGTGTGGAAAAAACACTTTTTGCACTTGTGATAGTGTTGAAAAACCACTTTTCGCACTTGTGTTAGTGTTGAAAAACCACTTTTCGCACTTGTGTTGGTGCAGGAAACCACTTTTGCACTTGTATTAGTGTGGAAAAAACACTTTTTGCACTTGTGATAGTGTTGAAAAATCACATTTCACACTTGTGTTAGTGTTGAAAAACCACTTTTCGCACTTGTGTTGGTGCAGGAAACCACTTTTGCACTTGTATTAGTGTGGAAAAACCACTTTTCGCACGTGTGCTAGTGTTGGAAAACCACTTTTCGCACTTATGTTGGTGCAGGAAACCACTTTTGCACTTGTATTAGTGTGGAAAAAACACTTTTTGCACTTGTGATAGTGTTGAAAAACCACTTTTCGCACTTGTGTTAGTGTTGAAAAAGCACTTTTCGCACTTGTGTTAGTGTTGAAAAACCACTTTTCGCACTTGTGTTGGTGCAGGAAACCACTTTTGCACTTGTATTAGTGTGGAAAAACCACTTTTCACACTTGTGTTAGTGTTGAAAAACCACTTTTCGCACTTGTGTTAGTGTTGAAAAACCACTTTTCCCACTTGTATTGGTGCAGGAAACCACTTTTGCACTTGTATTAGTGTGGAAAAAACACTTTTTGCACTTGTGATAGTGTTGAAAAACCACTTTTCGCACTTGTGTTAGTGTTGAAAAACCACTTTTCGCACTTGTGTTGGTGCAGGAAACCACTTTAGCACTTGTATTAGTGTGGAAAAACCACTTTTCGCACTTGTGTTAGTGTTGAAAAACCACTTTTTGCACTTGTGTTGGTGCAGGAAACCACTGTTGCACTTGTATTAGTGTGGAAAAAACACTTTTTGCACTTGTGATAGTGTTGAAAAACCACTTTTCGCACTTGTGTTAGTGTTGAAAAACTACTTTTCGCACTTGTGTTAGTGTTGAAAAACTACTTTTCACACTTGTGTTAGTGTTGAAAAACCACTTTTCGCAGTTGTGTTAGTGTTGAAAAACCACTTTTCGCACTTGTGTTAGTGTTGAAAAACCACTTTTCGCACTTGTGTTGGTGCAGGAAACCACTTTTGCACTTGTATTAGTGTGGAAAAAACACTTTTTGCACTTGTGATCGTGTTGAAAAACCACTTTTCGCACTTGTGTTAGTGTTGAAAAACCACTTTTCGCACTTGTGTTAGTGTTGAAAAACCACTTTTCCCACTTGTGTTGGTGCAGGAAACCACTTTTGCACTTGTATTAGTGTGGAAAAAACACTTTTTGCACTTGTGATAGTGTTGAAAAACCACTTTTCGCACTTGTGTTAGTGTTGAAAAACCACTTTTCGCACTTGTGTTAGTGTTGAAAAACCACTTTTCGCACTTGTGTTAGTGTTGAAAAACCACTTTTCGCACTTGTGTTGGTGCAGGAAACCACTTTTGCACTTGTATTAGTGTGGAAAAAACACTTTTTGCACTTGTGATAGTGTTGAAAAACCACTTTTCGTACTTGTGTTAGTGTTGAAAAACCACTTTTCGCACTTGTGTTGGTGCAGGAAACCACTTTTGCACTTGTATTAGTGTGGAAAAAACACTTTTTGCACTTGTGATAGTGTTGAAAAACCACATTTCGCACTTGTGTTAGTGTTGAAAAACCACTTTTCGCACTTGTGTTGGAGCAGGAAACCACTTTTGCACTTGTATTAGTGTGGAAAAACCACTTTTCGCACTTGTGTTAGTGTTGGAAAACCACTTTTCGCACTTATGTTGGTGCAGGAAACCACTTTTGCACTTGTATTAGTGTGGAAAAAACACTTTTTGCACTTGTGATAGTGTTGAAAAACCACTTTTCGCACTTGTGTTAGGGTTGAAAAACCACTTTTCGCACTTGTGTTAGTGTTGAAAAACCACTTTTCGCACTTGTGTTAGTGTTGAAAAACGACTTTTCACACTTGTGTTAGTGTTGAAAAACCACTTTGCGCACTTGTGTTGGTGCAGGAAACCACTTTTGCACTTGTATTAGTGTGGAAAAACCACTTTTCACACTTGTGTTAGTGTTGAAAAACCACTTTTCGCACTTGTGTTAGTGTTGAAAAACCACTTTTCCCACTTGTGTTGGTGCAGGAAACCACCTTTGCACTTGTATTAGTGTGGCAAAAACACTTTTTGCACTTGTGATAGTGTTGAAAAACCACTTTTCGCACTTGTGTTAGTGTTGAAAAACCACTTTTCGCACTTGTGTTGGTGCAGGAAACCACTTTAGCACTTGTATTAGTGTGGAAAAACCACTTTTCGCACTTGTGTTAGTGTTGAAAAACCACTTTTTGCACTTGTGTTGGTGCAGGAAACCACTGTTGCACTTGTATTAGTGTGGAAAAAACACTTTTTGCACTTGTGATAGTGTTGAAAAACCACTTTTCGCACTTGTGTTAGTGTTGAAAAACTACTTTTCACACTTGTGTTAGTGTTGAAAAACCACTTTTCGCAGTTGTGTTAGTGTTGAAAAACCACTTTTCGCACTTGTGTTAGTGTTGAAAAACCACTTTTCGCACTTGTGTTGGTGCAGGAAACCAGTTTTGCACTTGTATTAGTGTGGAAAAAACACTTTTTGCACTTGTGATAGTGTTGAAAAACCACTTTTCGCACTTGTGTTAGTGTTGAAAAACCACTTTTCGCACTTGTGTTAGTGTTGAAAAACCACTTTTCCCACTTGTGTTGGTGCAGGAAACCACTTTTGCACTTGTATTAGTGTGGAAAAAACACTTTTTGCACTTGTGATAGTGTTGAAAAACCACTTTTCGCACTTCTGTTAGTGTTGAAAAACCACTTTTCGCACTTGTGTTAGTGTTGAAAAACCACTTTTTGCACTTGTGTTGGTGCAGGAAACCACTGTTGCACTTGTATTAGTGTGGAAAAAACACTTTTTGCACTTGTGATAGTGTTGAAAAACCACTTTTCGCACTTGTGTTAGTGTTGAAAAACTACTTTTCGCACTTGTGTTAGTGTTGAAAAACTACTTTTCACACTTGTGTTAGTGTTGAAAAACCACTTTTCGCAGTTGTGTTAGTGTTGAAAAACCACTTTTCGCACTTGTGTTAGTGTTGAAAAACCACTTTTCGCACTTGTGTTAGTGTTGAAAAACCACTTTTCCCACTTGTGTTGGTGTTGAAAAACCACTTTTCGCACTTGTGTTAGTGTTGAAAAACCACTTTTTGCACTTGTGTTAGTGTTGAAAAACCACTTTTCACACTTGTGTTAGTGTTGAAAAACCACTTTTCGCACTTGTGTTAGTGTTGAAAAACCACTTTTCGCACTTGTGTTAGTGTTGAAAAACCACTTTTCGCACTTGTGTTAGTGTTGAAAAAACACTTTTCGCACTTGTGTTGGTGCAGGAAACCACTTTTGCACTTGTATTAGTGTGGAAAAAACACTTTTTGCACTTGTGATAGTGTTGAAAAACCACTTTTCGCACTTGTGTTAGTGTTGAAAAACCACTTTTCGCACTTGTGTTGGTGCAGGAAACCACTTTTGCATTTGTATTAGTGTGGAAAAAACACTTTTTGCACTTGTGATCGTGTTGAAAAATCACATTTCACACTTGTGTGAGTGTTGAAAAACCACTTTTCGCACTTGTGTTGGTGCAGGAAACCACTTTTGCACTTGTATTAGTGTGGAAAAACCACTTTTCGCACGTGTGCTAGTGTTGGAAAACCACTTTTCGCACTTATGTTGGTGCAGGAAACCACTTTTGCACTTGTATTAGTGTGGAAAAAACACTTTTTGCACTTGTGATAGTGTTGAAAAACCACTTTTCGCACTTGTGTTAGTGTTGAAAAACCACTTTTCGCACTTGTGTTAGTGTTGAAAAACCACTTTTCGCACTTGTGTTGGTGCAGGAAACCACTTTTGCACTTGTATTAGTGTGGAAAACCACTTTTCACACTTGTGTTAGTGTTGAAAAACCACTTTTCGCACTTGTGTTAGTGTTGAAAAACCACTTTTCCCACTTGTGTTGGTGCAGGAAACCACTTTTGCACTTGTATTAGTGTGGAAAAAACACTTTTTGCACTTGTGATAGTGTTGAAAAACCACTTTTCGCACTTGTGTTAGTGTTGAAAAACCACTTTTCGCACTTGTGTGCGAAACCACTGGTGCAGGAAACCACTTTAGCACTTGTATTAGTGTGGAAAAACCACTTTTCGCACTTGTGTTAGTGTTGAAAAACCACTTTTTGCACTTGTGTTGGTGCAGGAAACCACTGTTGCACTTGTATTAGTGTGGAAAAAACACTTTTTGCACTTGTGATAGTGTTGAAAAACCACTTTTCGCACTTGTGTTAGTGTTGAAAAACTACTTTTCGCACTTGTGTTAGTGTTGAAAAACTACTTTTCACACTTGTGTTAGTGTTGAAAAACCACTTTTCGCAGTGGTGTTAGTGTTGAAAAACCATTTTTCGCACTTGTGTTAGTGTTGAAAAACCACTTTTCGCACTTGTGTTGGTGCAGGAAACCACTTTTGCACTTGTATTAGTGTGGAAAAAACACTTTTTGCACTTGTGATAGTGTTGAAAAACCACTTTTCGCACTTGTGTTAGTGTTGAAAAACCACTTTTCGCACTTGTGTTGGTGCAGGAAACCACTTTTGCATTTGTATTAGTGTGGAAAAAACACTTTTTGCACTTGTGATCGTGTTGAAAAATCACATTTCACACTTGTGTGAGTGTTGAAAAACCACTTTTCGCACTTGTGTTGGTGCAGGAAACCACTTTTGCACTTGTATTAGTGTGGAAAAACCACTTTTCGCACGTGTGCTAGTGTTGGAAAACCACTTTTCGCACTTATGTTGGTGCAGGAAACCACTTTTGCACTTGTATTAGTGTGGAAAAAACACTTTTTGCACTTGTGATAGTGTTGAAAAACCACTTTTCGCACTTGTGTTAGTGTTGAAAAACCACTTTTCGCACTTGTGTTAGTGTTGAAAAACCACTTTTCGCACTTGTGTTGGTGCAGGAAACCACTTTTGCACTTGTATTAGTGTGGAAAAACCACTTTTCACACTTGTGTTAGTGTTGAAAAACCACTTTTCGCACTTGTGTTAGTGTTGAAAAACCACTTTTCCCACTTGTGTTGGTGCAGGAAACCACTTTTGCACTTGTATTAGTGTGGAAAAAACACTTTTTGCACTTGTGATAGTGTTGAAAAACCACTTTTCGCACTTGTGTTAGTGTTGAAAAACCACTTTTCGCACTTGTGTTGGTGCAGGAAACCACTTTAGCACTTGTATTAGTGTGGAAAAACCACTTTTCGCACTTGTGTTAGTGTTGAAAAACCACTTTTTGCACTTGTGTTGGTGCAGGAAACCACTGTTGCACTTGTATTAGTGTGGAAAAAACACTTTTTGCACTTGTGATAGTGTTGAAAAACCACTTTTCGCACTTGTGTTAGTGTTGAAAAACTACTTTTCGCACTTGTGTTAGTGTTGAAAAACTACTTTTCACACTTGTGTTAGTGTTGAAAAACCACTTTTCGCAGTGGTGTTAGTGTTGAAAAACCATTTTTCGCACTTGTGTTAGTGTTGAAAAACCACTTTTCGCACTTGTGTTGGTGCAGGAAACCACTTTTGCACTTGTATTAGTGTGGAAAAAACACTTTTTGCACTTGTGATAGTGTTGAAAAACAACTTTTCGCACTTGTGTTAGTGTTGAAAAACCACTTTTCGCACTTGTGTTAGTGTTGAAAAACCACTTTTCCCACTTGTGTTGGTGCAGGAAACCACTTTTGCACTTGTATTAGTGTGGAAAAAACACTTTTTGCACTTGTGATAGTGTTGAAAAACCACTTTTCGCACTTGTGTTAGTGTTGAAAAACCACTTTTCGCACTTGTGTTAGTGTTGAAAAACCACTTTTCGCACTTGTGTTAGTGTTGAAAAACCACTTTTCGCACTTGTGTTGGTGCAGGAAACCACTTTTGCACTTGTATTAGTGTGGAAAAAACACTTTTTGCACTTGTGATAGTGTTGAAAAACCACTTTTCGTACTTGTGTTAGTGTTGAAAAACCACTTTTCGCACTTGTGTTGGTGCAGGAAACCACTTTTGCACTTGTATTAGTGTGGAAAAAACACTTTTTGCACTTGTGATAGTGTTGAAAAACCACATTTCGCACTTGTGTTAGTGTTGAAAAACCACTTTTCGCACTTGTGTTGGAGCAGGAAACCACTTTTGCACTTGTATTAGTGTGGAAAAACCACTTTTCGCACTTGTGTTAGTGTTGGAAAACCACTTTTCGCACTTATGTTGGTGCAGGAAAGCACTTTTGCACTTGTATTAGTGTGGAAAAAACACTTTTTGCACTTGTGATAGTGTTGAAAAACCACTTTTCGCACTTGTGTTAGGGTTGAAAAACCACTTTTCGCACTTGTGTTAGTGTTGAAAAACCACTTTTCGCACTTGTGTTAGTGTTGAAAAACCACTTTTCACACTTGTGTTAGTGTTGAAAAACCACTTTGCGCACTTGTGTTGGTGCAGGAAACCACTTTTGCACTTGTATTAGTGTGGAAAAACCACTTTTCACACTTGTGTTAGTGTTGAAAAACCACTTTTCGCACTTGTGTTAGTGTTGAAAAACCACTTTTCCCACTTGTGTTGGTGCAGGAAACCACCTTTGCACTTGTATTAGTGTGGAAAAAACACTTTTTGCACTTGTGATAGTGTTGAAAAACCACTTTTCGCACTTGTGTTAGTGTTGAAAAACCACTTTTCGCACTTGTGTTGGTGCAGGAAACCACTTTAGCACTTGTATTAGTGTGGAAAAACCACTTTTCGCACTTGTGTTAGTGTTGAAAAACCACTTTTCCCACTTGTGTTGGTGCAGGAAACCACTTTTGCACTTGTATTAGTGTGGAAAAAACACTTTTTGCACTTGTGATAGTGTTGAAAAACCACTTTTCGCACTTCTGTTAGTGTTGAAAAACCACTTTTCGCACTTGTGTTAGTGTTGAAAAACCACTTTTCGCACTTGTGTTGGTGCAGGAAACCACTTTTGCACTTGCATTAGTGTGGAAAAAACACTTTTTGCACTTGTGATAGTGTTGAAAAACCACTTTTCGCACTTGTGTTAGTGTTGAAAAACCACTTTTCGCACTTGTGTTGGTGCAGAAAACCACTTTTGCACTTGTATTAGTGTGGAAAAAACACTTTTTGCACTTGTGATAGTGTTGAAAAACCACATTTCGCACTTGTGTTAGTGTTGAAAAACCACTTTTCGCACTTGTGTTGGAGCAGGAAACCACTTTTGCACTTGTATTAGTGTGGAAAAACCACTTTTCTCACTTGTGTTAGTGTTGGAAAACTACTTTTCGCACTTATGTTGGTGCAGGAAACCACTTTTGCACTTGTATTAGTTTGGAAAAAACACTTTTTGCACTTGTGATAGTGTTGAAAAACCACTTTTCGCACTTGTGTTAGGGTTGAAAAACCACTTTTCGCACTTGTGTTAGTGTTGAAAAACCACTTTTCGCACTTGTGTTAGTGTTGAAAAACCACTTTTCACACTTGTGTTAGTGTTGAAAAACCACTTTTCGCACTTGTGTTAGTGTTGAAAAACCACTTTTCGCACTTGTGTTAGTGTTGAAAAACCACTTTTTGCACTTTTGTTCGTGTTGAAAAACCACTTTTCGCACTTGTGTTAGTGTTGAAAAACCACTTTTCGCACTTGTGTTAGTGTTGAAAAACCACTTTTCGCACTTGTGTTAGTGTTGAAAAACCACTTTTCCCACTTGTGATGGTGCAGGAAACCACCTTTGCACTTGTATTAGTGTGGAAAAAACACTTTTTGCACTTGTGATAGTGTTGAAAAACCACTTTTCGCACTTGTGTTAGTGTTGAAAATCCACTTTTCGCACTTGTGTTGGTGCAGGAAACCACTTTAGCACTTGTATTAGTGTGGAAAAACCACTTTTCGCACTTGTGTTAGTGTTGAAAAACCACTTTTTGCACTTGTGTTGGTGCAGGAAACCACTGTTGCACTTGTATTAGTGTGGAAAAAACACTTTTTGCACTTGTGATAGTGTTGAAAAACCACTTTTCGCACTTGTGTTAGTGTTGAAAAACTACTTTTCACACTTGTGTTAGTGTTGAAAAACCACTTTTCGCAGTTGTGTTAGTGTTGAAAAACCACTTTTCGCACTTGTGTTAGTGTTGAAAAACCACTTTTCGCACTTGTGTTGGTGCAGGAAACCACTTTTGCACTTGTATTAGTGTGGAAAAAACACTTTTTGCACTTGTGATAGTGTTGAAAAACCACTTTTCGCACTTGTGTTAGTGTTGAAAAACCACTTTTCGCACTTGTGTTGGTGCAGAAAACCACTTTTGCACTTGTATTAGTGTGGAAAAAACACTTTTTGCACTTGTGATAGTGTTGAAAAACCACATTTCGCACTTGTGTTAGTGTTGAAAAACCACTTTTCGCACTTGTGTTGGAGCAGGAAACCACTTTTGCACTTGTATTAGTGTGGAAAAACCACTTTTCTCACTTGTGTTAGTGTTGGAAAACTACTTTTCGCACTTATGTTGGTGCAGGAAACCACTTTTGCACTTGTATTAGTTTGGAAAAAACACTTTTTGCACTTGTGATAGTGTTGAAAAACCACTTTTCGCACTTGTGTTAGGGTTGAAAAACCACTTTTCGCACTTGTGTTAGTGTTGAAAAACCACTTTTCGCACTTGTGTTAGTGTTGAAAAACCACTTTTCGCACTTGTGTTAGTGTTGAAAAACCACTTTTCGCACTTGTGTTAGTGTTGAAAAACCACTTTTCGTACTTGTGTTAATGTTGAAAAACCACTTTTCGCACTTGTGTTAGTGTTGAAAAACCACTTTTCGCACTTGTGTTAGTGTTGAAAAACCACTTTTCGCCCTTGTGTTAGTGTTGGAAAACCACTTTTCGCACTTATGTTGCTGCAGGAAACCACTTTTGCACTTGTATTAGTGTGGAAAAAACAGTTTTTGCACTTGTGATAGTGTTGAAAAACCACTTTTCGCACTTGTGTTAGTGTTGAAAAACCACTTTTCGCACTTGTGTTGGTGCAGGAAACCACTTTTGCACTTGTATTAGTGTGGAAAAACCACTTTTCACACTTGTGTTAGTGTTGAAAAACCACTTTTCGCACTTGTGTTAGTTTTGAAAAACCACTTTTCCCACTTGTGTTGGTGGAGGAAACCACTTTTGCACTTGTATTAGTGTGGAAAAAACACTTTTTGCACTTGTGATAGTGTTGAAAAACCACTTTTCGCACTTGTGTTAGTGTTGAAAAACCACTTTTCGCACTTGTGTTAGTGTTGAAAAACCACTTTTCGCACTTGTGTTGGTGCAGGAAACCACTTTTGCACTTGTATTAGTGTGGAAAAAACACTTTTTGCACTTGTGATAGTGTTGAAAAACCACATTTCGCACTTGTGTTAGTGTTGAAAAACCACTTTTCGCACTTGTGTTGGTGCAGGAAACCACTGTTGCACTTGTATTAGTGTGGAAAAAACACTTTTTGCACTTGTGATAGTGTTGAAAAACCACTTTTCGCACTTGTGTTAGTGTTGAAAAACTACTTTTCGCACTTGTGTTAGTGTTGAAAAACTACTTTTCACACTTGTGTTAGTGTTGAAAAACCACTTTTCGCAGTGGTGTTAGTGTTGAAAAACCATTTTTCGCACTTGTGTTAGTGTTGAAAAACCACTTTTCGCACTTGTGTTGGTGCAGGAAACCACTTTTGCACTTGTATTAGTGTGGAAAAAACACTTTTTGCACTTGTGATAGTGTTGAAAAATCACATTTCACACTTGTGTTAGTGTTGAAAAACCACTTTTCGCACTTGTGTTGGTGCAGGAAACCACTTTTGCACTTGTATTAGTGTGGAAAAACCACTTTTCGCACGTGTGCTAGTGTTGGAAAACCACTTTTCGCACTTATGTTGGTGCAGGAAACCACTTTTGCACTTGTATTAGTGTGGAAAAAACACTTTTTGCACTTGTGATAGTGTTGAAAAACCACTTTTCGCACTTGTGTTAGTGTTGAAAAAGCACTTTTCGCACTTGTGTTAGTGTTGAAAAACCACTTTTCGCACTTGTGTTGGTGCAGGAAACCACTTTTGCACTTGTATTAGTGTGGAAAAACCACTTTTCACACTTGTGTTAGTGTTGAAAAACCACTTTTCGCACTTGTGTTAGTGTTGAAAAACCACTTTTCCCACTTGTATTGGTGCAGGAAACCACTTTTGCACTTGTATTAGTGTGGAAAAAACACTTTTTGCACTTGTGATAGTGTTGAAAAACCACTTTTCGCACTTGTGTTAGTGTTGAAAAACCACTTTTCGCACTTGTGTTGGTGCAGGAAACCACTTTAGCACTTGTATTAGTGTGGAAAAACCACTTTTCGCACTTGTGTTAGTGTTGAAAAACCACTTTTTGCACTTGTGTTGGTGCAGGAAACCACTGTTGCACTTGTATTAGTGTGGAAAAAACACTTTTTGCACTTGTCATAGTGTTGAAAAACCACTTTTCGCACTTGTGTTAGTGTTGAAAAACTACTTTTCGCACTTGTGTTAGTGTTGAAAAACTACTTTTCACACTTGTGTTAGTGTTGAAAAACCACTTTTCGCAGTTGTGTTAGTGTTGAAAAACCACTTTTCGCACTTGTGTTAGTGTTGAAAAACCACTTTTCGCACTTGTGTTGGTGCAGGAAACCACTTTTGCACTTGTATTAGTGTGGAAAAAACACTTTTTGCACTTGTGATCGTGTTGAAAAACCACTTTTCGCACTTGTGTTAGTGTTGAAAAACCACTTTTCGCACTTGTGTTAGTGTTGAAAAACCACTTTTCCCACTTGTGTTGGTGCAGGAAACCACTTTTGCACTTGTATTAGTGTGGAAAAAACACTTTTTGCACTTGTGATAGTGTTGAAAAACCACTTTTCGCACTTGTGTTAGTGTTGAAAAACCACTTTTCGCACTTGTGTTAGTGTTGAAAAACCACTTTTCGCACTTGTGTTAGTGTTGAAAAACCACTTTTCGCACTTGTGTTGGTGCAGGAAACCACTTTTGCACTTGTATTAGTGTGGAAAAAACACTTTTTGCACTTGTGATAGTGTTGAAAAACCACTTTTCGTACTTGTGTTAGTGTTGAAAAACCACTTTTCGCACTTGTGTTGGTGCAGGAAACCACTTTTGCACTTGTATTAGTGTGGAAAAAACACTTTTTGCACTTGTGATAGTGTTGAAAAACCACATTTCGCACTTGTGTTAGTGTTGAAAAACCACTTTTCGCACTTGTGTTGGAGCAGGAAACCACTTTTGCACTTGTATTAGTGTGGAAAAACCACTTTTCGCACTTGTGTTAGTGTTGGAAAACCACTTTTCGCACTTATGTTGGTGCAGGAAACCACTTTTGCACTTGTATTAGTGTGGAAAAAACACTTTTTGCACTTGTGATAGTGTTGAAAAACCACTTTTCGCACTTGTGTTAGGGTTGAAAAACCACTTTTCGCACTTGTGTTAGTGTTGAAAAACCACTTTTCGCACTTGTGTTAGTGTTGAAAAACGACTTTTCACACTTGTGTTAGTGTTGAAAAACCACTTTGCGCACTTGTGTTGGTGCAGGAAACCACTTTTGCACTTGTATTAGTGTGGAAAAACCACTTTTCACACTTGTGTTAGTGTTGAAAAACCACTTTTCGCACTTGTGTTAGTGTTGAAAAACCACTTTTCCCACTTGTGTTGGTGCAGGAAACCACCTTTGCACTTGTATTAGTGTGGCAAAAACACTTTTTGCACTTGTGATAGTGTTGAAAAACCACTTTTCGCACTTGTGTTAGTGTTGAAAAACCACTTTTCGCACTTGTGTTGGTGCAGGAAACCACTTTAGCACTTGTATTAGTGTGGAAAAACCACTTTTCGCACTTGTGTTAGTGTTGAAAAACCACTTTTTGCACTTGTGTTGGTGCAGGAAACCACTGTTGCACTTGTATTAGTGTGGAAAAAACACTTTTTGCACTTGTGATAGTGTTGAAAAACCACTTTTCGCACTTGTGTTAGTGTTGAAAAACTACTTTTCACACTTGTGTTAGTGTTGAAAAACCACTTTTCGCAGTTGTGTTAGTGTTGAAAAACCACTTTTCGCACTTGTGTTAGTGTTGAAAAACCACTTTTCGCACTTGTGTTGGTGCAGGAAACCAGTTTTGCACTTGTATTAGTGTGGAAAAAACACTTTTTGCACTTGTGATAGTGTTGAAAAACCACTTTTCGCACTTGTGTTAGTGTTGAAAAACCACTTTTCGCACTTGTGTTAGTGTTGAAAAACCACTTTTCCCACTTGTGTTGGTGCAGGAAACCACTTTTGCACTTGTATTAGTGTGGAAAAAACACTTTTTGCACTTGTGATAGTGTTGAAAAACCACTTTTCGCACTTCTGTTAGTGTTGAAAAACCACTTTTCGCACTTGTGTTAGTGTTGAAAAACCACTTTTTGCACTTGTGTTGGTGCAGGAAACCACTGTTGCACTTGTATTAGTGTGGAAAAAACACTTTTTGCACTTGTGATAGTGTTGAAAAACCACTTTTCGCACTTGTGTTAGTGTTGAAAAACTACTTTTCGCACTTGTGTTAGTGTTGAAAAACTACTTTTCACACTTGTGTTAGTGTTGAAAAACCACTTTTCGCAGTTGTGTTAGTGTTGAAAAACCACTTTTCGCACTTGTGTTAGTGTTGAAAAACCACTTTTCGCACTTGTGTTAGTGTTGAAAAACCACTTTTCCCACTTGTGTTGGTGTTGAAAAACCACTTTTCGCACTTGTGTTAGTGTTGAAAAACCACTTTTTGCACTTGTGTTAGTGTTGAAAAACCACTTTTCACACTTGTGTTAGTGTTGAAAAACCACTTTTCGCACTTGTGTTAGTGTTGAAAAACCACTTTTCGCACTTGTGTTAGTGTTGAAAAACCACTTTTCGCACTTGTGTTAGTGTTGAAAAAACACTTTTCGCACTTGTGTTGGTGCAGGAAACCACTTTTGCACTTGTATTAGTGTGGAAAAAACACTTTTTGCACTTGTGATAGTGTTGAAAAACCACTTTTCGCACTTGTGTTAGTGTTGAAAAACCACTTTTCGCACTTGTGTTGGTGCAGGAAACCACTTTTGCATTTGTATTAGTGTGGAAAAAACACTTTTTGCACTTGTGATCGTGTTGAAAAATCACATTTCACACTTGTGTGAGTGTTGAAAAACCACTTTTCGCACTTGTGTTGGTGCAGGAAACCACTTTTGCACTTGTATTAGTGTGGAAAAACCACTTTTCGCACGTGTGCTAGTGTTGGAAAACCACTTTTCGCACTTATGTTGGTGCAGGAAACCACTTTTGCACTTGTATTAGTGTGGAAAAAACACTTTTTGCACTTGTGATAGTGTTGAAAAACCACTTTTCGCACTTGTGTTAGTGTTGAAAAACCACTTTTCGCACTTGTGTTAGTGTTGAAAAACCACTTTTCGCACTTGTGTTGGTGCAGGAAACCACTTTTGCACTTGTATTAGTGTGGAAAACCACTTTTCACACTTGTGTTAGTGTTGAAAAACCACTTTTCGCACTTGTGTTAGTGTTGAAAAACCACTTTTCCCACTTGTGTTGGTGCAGGAAACCACTTTTGCACTTGTATTAGTGTGGAAAAAACACTTTTTGCACTTGTGATAGTGTTGAAAAACCACTTTTCGCACTTGTGTTAGTGTTGAAAAACCACTTTTCGCACTTGTGTGCGAAACCACTGGTGCAGGAAACCACTTTAGCACTTGTATTAGTGTGGAAAAACCACTTTTCGCACTTGTGTTAGTGTTGAAAAACCACTTTTTGCACTTGTGTTGGTGCAGGAAACCACTGTTGCACTTGTATTAGTGTGGAAAAAACACTTTTTGCACTTGTGATAGTGTTGAAAAACCACTTTTCGCACTTGTGTTAGTGTTGAAAAACTACTTTTCGCACTTGTGTTAGTGTTGAAAAACTACTTTTCACACTTGTGTTAGTGTTGAAAAACCACTTTTCGCAGTGGTGTTAGTGTTGAAAAACCATTTTTCGCACTTGTGTTAGTGTTGAAAAACCACTTTTCGCACTTGTGTTGGTGCAGGAAACCACTTTTGCACTTGTATTAGTGTGGAAAAAACACTTTTTGCACTTGTGATAGTGTTGAAAAACCACTTTTCGCACTTGTGTTAGTGTTGAAAAACCACTTTTCGCACTTGTGTTGGTGCAGGAAACCACTTTTGCATTTGTATTAGTGTGGAAAAAACACTTTTTGCACTTGTGATCGTGTTGAAAAATCACATTTCACACTTGTGTGAGTGTTGAAAAACCACTTTTCGCACTTGTGTTGGTGCAGGAAACCACTTTTGCACTTGTATTAGTGTGGAAAAACCACTTTTCGCACGTGTGCTAGTGTTGGAAAACCACTTTTCGCACTTATGTTGGTGCAGGAAACCACTTTTGCACTTGTATTAGTGTGGAAAAAACACTTTTTGCACTTGTGATAGTGTTGAAAAACCACTTTTCGCACTTGTGTTAGTGTTGAAAAACCACTTTTCGCACTTGTGTTAGTGTTGAAAAACCACTTTTCGCACTTGTGTTGGTGCAGGAAACCACTTTTGCACTTGTATTAGTGTGGAAAAACCACTTTTCACACTTGTGTTAGTGTTGAAAAACCACTTTTCGCACTTGTGTTAGTGTTGAAAAACCACTTTTCCCACTTGTGTTGGTGCAGGAAACCACTTTTGCACTTGTATTAGTGTGGAAAAAACACTTTTTGCACTTGTGATAGTGTTGAAAAACCACTTTTCGCACTTGTGTTAGTGTTGAAAAACCACTTTTCGCACTTGTGTTGGTGCAGGAAACCACTTTAGCACTTGTATTAGTGTGGAAAAACCACTTTTCGCACTTGTGTTAGTGTTGAAAAACCACTTTTTGCACTTGTGTTGGTGCAGGAAACCACTGTTGCACTTGTATTAGTGTGGAAAAAACACTTTTTGCACTTGTGATAGTGTTGAAAAACCACTTTTCGCACTTGTGTTAGTGTTGAAAAACTACTTTTCGCACTTGTGTTAGTGTTGAAAAACTACTTTTCACACTTGTGTTAGTGTTGAAAAACCACTTTTCGCAGTGGTGTTAGTGTTGAAAAACCATTTTTCGCACTTGTGTTAGTGTTGAAAAACCACTTTTCGCACTTGTGTTGGTGCAGGAAACCACTTTTGCACTTGTATTAGTGTGGAAAAAACACTTTTTGCACTTGTGATAGTGTTGAAAAACAACTTTTCGCACTTGTGTTAGTGTTGAAAAACCACTTTTCGCACTTGTGTTAGTGTTGAAAAACCACTTTTCCCACTTGTGTTGGTGCAGGAAACCACTTTTGCACTTGTATTAGTGTGGAAAAAACACTTTTTGCACTTGTGATAGTGTTGAAAAACCACTTTTCGCACTTGTGTTAGTGTTGAAAAACCACTTTTCGCACTTGTGTTAGTGTTGAAAAACCACTTTTCGCACTTGTGTTAGTGTTGAAAAACCACTTTTCGCACTTGTGTTGGTGCAGGAAACCACTTTTGCACTTGTATTAGTGTGGAAAAAACACTTTTTGCACTTGTGATAGTGTTGAAAAACCACTTTTCGTACTTGTGTTAGTGTTGAAAAACCACTTTTCGCACTTGTGTTGGTGCAGGAAACCACTTTTGCACTTGTATTAGTGTGGAAAAAACACTTTTTGCACTTGTGATAGTGTTGAAAAACCACATTTCGCACTTGTGTTAGTGTTGAAAAACCACTTTTCGCACTTGTGTTGGAGCAGGAAACCACTTTTGCACTTGTATTAGTGTGGAAAAACCACTTTTCGCACTTGTGTTAGTGTTGGAAAACCACTTTTCGCACTTATGTTGGTGCAGGAAAGCACTTTTGCACTTGTATTAGTGTGGAAAAAACACTTTTTGCACTTGTGATAGTGTTGAAAAACCACTTTTCGCACTTGTGTTAGGGTTGAAAAACCACTTTTCGCACTTGTGTTAGTGTTGAAAAACCACTTTTCGCACTTGTGTTAGTGTTGAAAAACCACTTTTCACACTTGTGTTAGTGTTGAAAAACCACTTTGCGCACTTGTGTTGGTGCAGGAAACCACTTTTGCACTTGTATTAGTGTGGAAAAACCACTTTTCACACTTGTGTTAGTGTTGAAAAACCACTTTTCGCACTTGTGTTAGTGTTGAAAAACCACTTTTCCCACTTGTGTTGGTGCAGGAAACCACCTTTGCACTTGTATTAGTGTGGAAAAAACACTTTTTGCACTTGTGATAGTGTTGAAAAACCACTTTTCGCACTTGTGTTAGTGTTGAAAAACCACTTTTCGCACTTGTGTTGGTGCAGGAAACCACTTTAGCACTTGTATTAGTGTGGAAAAACCACTTTTCGCACTTGTGTTAGTGTTGAAAAACCACTTTTCCCACTTGTGTTGGTGCAGGAAACCACTTTTGCACTTGTATTAGTGTGGAAAAAACACTTTTTGCACTTGTGATAGTGTTGAAAAACCACTTTTCGCACTTCTGTTAGTGTTGAAAAACCACTTTTCGCACTTGTGTTAGTGTTGAAAAACCACTTTTCGCACTTGTGTTGGTGCAGGAAACCACTTTTGCACTTGCATTAGTGTGGAAAAAACACTTTTTGCACTTGTGATAGTGTTGAAAAACCACTTTTCGCACTTGTGTTAGTGTTGAAAAACCACTTTTCGCACTTGTGTTGGTGCAGAAAACCACTTTTGCACTTGTATTAGTGTGGAAAAAACACTTTTTGCACTTGTGATAGTGTTGAAAAACCACATTTCGCACTTGTGTTAGTGTTGAAAAACCACTTTTCGCACTTGTGTTGGAGCAGGAAACCACTTTTGCACTTGTATTAGTGTGGAAAAACCACTTTTCTCACTTGTGTTAGTGTTGGAAAACTACTTTTCGCACTTATGTTGGTGCAGGAAACCACTTTTGCACTTGTATTAGTTTGGAAAAAACACTTTTTGCACTTGTGATAGTGTTGAAAAACCACTTTTCGCACTTGTGTTAGGGTTGAAAAACCACTTTTCGCACTTGTGTTAGTGTTGAAAAACCACTTTTCGCACTTGTGTTAGTGTTGAAAAACCACTTTTCACACTTGTGTTAGTGTTGAAAAACCACTTTTCGCACTTGTGTTAGTGTTGAAAAACCACTTTTCGCACTTGTGTTAGTGTTGAAAAACCACTTTTTGCACTTTTGTTCGTGTTGAAAAACCACTTTTCGCACTTGTGTTAGTGTTGAAAAACCACTTTTCGCACTTGTGTTAGTGT